>NW_008585935.1:3902-40508 GCF_000691845.1 Merops nubicus | reverse complement strand
GGATATCGCTGTGCAAATAGTTTTCCTGCTGCTTTGGCCCCTGTGCTTGTTTTTCTTTTTATGTTTCCAGAATTAACACACCTAGGATCTTGAGTATCTCTGCTTCTGATATGTAGGCTTGCCCTGTCTTTAAAACTGGACTAACCACAAATTTAAATGACCTTATCCTGTAAGCAAATCTGCCTTCATGAGATGGAACAGGAATATACAGCACTTTCATAGAAACAGATGCACATGTGATAAACCCTCCCAACAAACAGGTTTTTACTTCAAAAGGTTTTTCTCATTACAGTCATTTCCTAAAATTAATAGCATCAGGCTGTTACTGTAAAGTATTTTCTGTAATGTTTGTTTGAACTTTTAACATAGCGTTAATGATTGTTGTAGCCCTTCTCCTCATTCTTTATGTTGTGATGAAACCAGAACCTGGTTCTTTGTGGTTCAGGACTGTGAAGACTCCTGAAAAAAATGTGAGATTATGTTTCAGGGCCAGATTGAGTTAACCAAGGGTTACAGAGCTGAGAGAGGCAACAAGTTCAGTCAGCAGTTTGTAGGGCATGGTGTGTCAGCCCTGCTGTTCCTTCCTTTGCCACCTCAGTGACCCTGGAGGACCTGCCTTAGTGCTCACCTGAGGCAAGGCATTGGGTGCATGGCTGAAGAGGAAGCACATGCAGGTGATGCTACAGTTCAGCAAGAGATGTTATTGCTGAAAAAATTTTATTTATTGTCCACTGAATCCCATTTTAATTTAAACTTCCTAGCTTTTCCATTTCAGAACCAATCTCCCCTGAAGTCCAGTGCTGGGTGAAGGGGTGCTCTCCAGAGGCAGCAGCAGAGATGTGAAGAGTAACGTTTCTGGCAAATGTTGTGGGACTGTTAGAGTGCTGTCAAGCAGTCAGCGATGGGGTGATTTCTCAGAGTGCTGTGTGCTGTTGTGGAGACCTCAGCTGGGATATGCCTTACTCCTGAGTGAATAAGCTTAGGATAAGCAGGCTGACATCCTGAGCCATGACCACCAAGCACTGCACTCCTGAAGATGTTCTAGGTTTGGGGATGACACTCGTTTCCTTAACAGCATATAAGAAACATCACATTCTTCCTTCAGGCTGTGTTTGATGAAGAACTTCAGTCTTGAGGCATGTTAGGTGCAGGTGGGAACTGCACAGTACACCTTTGACTTTTTTCATGCTGTATTTGTGCTGTCAGTGTGCTACCCAGAACAAGGTCTCTGGCACATACGTTGCAGCTGTGAGTTTGCAGACTGTATCCTGTCTGCTGTGGCCATTTGCTGAAGTTCACAGAGGAGCAGAACATCCTGTTTGCTCAGTTTTCTTTTGTCTGCCCTGTACCAGCACAGGGAGAATATTCCTATATATCTTTTCTTTTCTGCTCTGAAATTGGATCACGGCACTCCTGATGGTATTCAATAGCTGGAAATGCTGAGGATATCCGATTGCTGAGGTCTCTTATTTTAAACACCACATGCCAGGAAAAGTATGTGAGATCTCACCAGGTTAGCACTGGAGGGTGCAGGATGCATCAACAGGAAAACCAAACAAAACACGAAGTGAAATTCATTTGAAAAGGGAAGGGACTTGTATACCACCCATCAGCAGTGTTTAAACTCTTCGTATCCACACAATAGGCCTTTTATTTTCCTTCAGTTCTTCTCAATATGCAAACTATCTCAAATTGATTTTTAGAGCTGCAGCTGTCACTGAAGTCAGTGGGAGCTGTAGGTGCTTGTTACCTTTGAAAATCAAGCCGATGTATTCTAATGTGGTAGCAGAAGCCCAGACCACTGAGTTAGGGTGGTTAAAAGCCTAACTCTGATAGTTCTGTAATGTGATCCCAGCCACCTTCATGTTTGATACAGAGGAATGGCCTCATGCTGTGCACACCACAGCTCAAAGGTATGTTGTTTCTCCCTTGCCTTTCAGCCCCCCTTCTGTGACTTTGTGGCCTTTGCTTCATCACTACAGTCCTCCCAGCTGAGTAATACTGATAGGACTCTACTGGAGTTTAACAGAGCTAACTTTTATTCACTCAGAATGCTTTCTTTTCCTTGAGAAACAAGTTGGCTCCTCTGTTTCCTCTCAGATGTGCATTAGGCTGTGCTGGGGAATGAGTAGTCACACAACTGACCTGTAGACTCCCACCTACTGCAGCAACAGCAAGGACAAGGAGCCACCCAGGGCACTGTCTGATTTTCGTTTGGAAGGTCTGTCCCAGGAAAAGGTTCCCAAGTCCATATTTCTCCAGTGTAGAATGAACCGCATTCCACTGTTGTGTCTGAACAGGAGGGGAGAGAGGCATCCCTCCAGCTGGTCCCAGCTGTCTGGCTCAGGAAGGACACCACTCACTGCTATATCACTCAAGGGCACAAGCTCCCAGACTGAACCTGCAAACCCCAGTTGTCTTTTGGCAGAGGGGGGAAATGAGCTGGCCCACCTAAGGGCCGTGGCCGACAGTGCTGTGCTAGTTGAGGCCAGCCTAGCCTGCCTCACACTCAGTTTGAGAGTGTGTCTTCTGTGGACAGATCTTTGCAGAAAAACAGCCCTGGCTGAGGATGAAGCTGTCTGTCCCCCTTTGCTCCCCTTCCCCACCACCATTGCAACAAGTGCATCCACCCACACCTCTTTTCAGTGTAGCTTCTTCACTGTGTCTGGGCTGATGATCCAGAGAGGACTGCACAACTGTCATTAAATTCGTTCACCAGTCCTTCCCATAGTGTGAAAAGTTGAGTGCTAATTTAGTAACTTGTCCAAAACAATTATGTGTCCAAGAAGAGTAAAAGTCTCCAAGAATGCACAAGTGCTAAGTCTGTGGTAAATTTGGTTTGCCACCTGTCTGTCGTGGATCAGAGGGTATGGATTTTGTTGAATAACTGAAGGCCTCTTTGTCTATAAACTAGGAGATGTGACAGGGAGGAGTCTGCTGCTGATGTTGATTTCAGGAAGTGTGATCAGATGCCTGGATGTTTTCAAATAAAGGATATTCCAAACCTAAACTGTGTTCTTTGTGCACTTCCTTCAGTAGTTGCCAAGGATTAAGTTGTTTTGGCTTTCTTTGGTTTTAGTTTGGGGCTTTTTTCCTAACGCTCAGAATCGGTAGCTTAACTGGTTCAGAGAAGGCTACTTTAAGTGCCCTTCTGCTATTGCTTGCCTCTTAGACTGGCACTTTTCCTAGTTCATTGGGTTTGAGTAATTATTTTTTTTTATAGTGCCACATATTGTTGGTAAAATAAGGAGACTTGAAAACAGAGGAAGTTAGAGGTAAGGTTGATCTTTAAACACCAGCAATTGAAAGGGCCATTGACGGTTTCCTTCAAAACAAACCCAAGTGGTAAGATAATGCTGCCAGGGCTGGATGCCCAGGAGAGCATCATAATGAAGCATCCACTGTTATTGTTCAACTCGGTGTTTGTTCTTCATGTGAACAAAAGGAAGGAAGAACTCTGCTATCAGGCTAGAGAGGAAGGAGTCTTTGTTGCCCTTGGCTACCCTAACTTTAAATGTGAGGAAGCACAGGGCACTGCAGCATAACCTTTCTGCAGCACTAGACGGGGAAAACTGATGGTTGGGGAGGTTAAGGGCGGACACTGTTTATCTAAAGACTAGGCTTCCCTTGCATGACAGCCCCAAATCAGGTATGTCAGTGCTAGTATTTATTTAGGTCATGCAAAGTTTTAAACCCCTGGATTTAAACCCTAGTTCCTCTGCCTTGCTGCTTCTCTGCTGTTTGGTTTCTCCTCGGCAGTGTTGCTCACCGTCAGGAACCGCAGGAGATGCCGTTTCCTTATTGAGTGTGACAGGCACCGGGTGTCCCGAGTGTGAGCTTGGTCATGTTGCTGAGGCATCAGGAATGAATCTGCTGGAGACTGAGTCAGGCTTACTGTACTTTTCAGCTCCTGCTCCACCCACAGAACTGTCTGCTGAAGCAGCAGAATCCCTGCTGTCCCTCTCTCCGTCCTTTAAGTCATGAGGCTGACACTGTCAGATTAACAACTAAATTTACCATGCTCAGAGGCATTGTTTCAGATTTTCAGATGACTCGGGCAATGATTGTGTCATCAGCTAAGCTCAGCTTGTGATTTAAAGATATTCCTTGCAATCATGAAAGTTCACTTAGCTTGCCTATGCATTAGTCCTACTCTGGCTTTGTCTGGTTCATGTTCCATCTCTGTGTATCAAGAGACACTAAAGAAACAGATTTACACCCAGTTAAAGGCAATATCGTGTTGTTGAGGTGCTTGAAAAAAGTGTGTACGTATTTTGCTTCTGGCATAAAGAGTTCGTATCATAGAATTATATAGAACATATCCTTGTATATGATGCTTTGAAATTTCTGGATACAAAATGTCACCTTCAGCGTGCCCCCCTGCGTTGATTTCCTATTAATTCACAGGTTACCATGGTCCATAATGTACAAAATGATGCTTTATGGCAGAGTCTATTTCCATAGTTCCAGAATTTAATTGTGCTCACAACTCTGTTCTACTGGTTAGCTCAGCTAAGGGATTTGCTTTCTCCAGTAAGGAAGACATGAGTTTCAAAAGACTGCTTGCAAACTTTGTAATACAGAGGCTTCAAAGATCATATGTTTTGTGAAAGCTCTGCTGGAATTACTGTAGACAGAGCAACAACTTTAATTAGAGAAAATAGCCTTATCTTGTTTAATGCAAGTCTTCTGAGGGCATGTTGATTTGGCAGAGTGAAAACATTTGATAAGAATACAAAGGGGATGGGCAGAAGCCCATGAAACTACTGAGAAGGTCAAGCGTGAGGAATATTCTTCGAGGGATCATAGTATGTCAGCGCTATACAAAACTGATGAAGGCAGGAGAATGAGGGCCAAGCTCAAATTAGATATGCTTCTTGTGGTTCTGGAGGTGTGTAAAATCATGCTGGATACAGGAGGAAATAAAACAAATACTCCATATTATGTTATTGCTGATATTGCTCTGTAAAACCACTAAGTTCAACACAGAAAATGGAAAGAAAACTCTGAATGTCCTGGAAAATAAGATGAAGAAATAGAACTAACTCAGACCACCCACCAAAGTAGCCTTCTCGAAACAGATTGATCTTTAATTCAGGCAGTAGATATGAAAGTGCAGTAAAATGCTGAAAACCCAGATGGAGCAGTGGGGAGTGGCTGCCTGTGCTTAGGTTTTGTACAATGCTAGCATCTTAAAGTGTGGCGGTTCTTTGAAGAAGAAAATCCAAGATTACATTTAGCACATCTTAGTCAAGACACAACAGATATACTGCGTTTACAAATACAGTTTGTATTTGTAATGCGTTTTGGGTTTGTTTTGTTTTCCTAATTGCTAACCCTAGATTTGTTTCCTAAAAACTGAAATGGCTTCTTTCCTTCTCATATATCATCCTGAGTAGTTTTAACGGAATAAATAGTGTCTTCTATGCCAGATAAAACAGTTGTCTTCAGTTATGCCAGTCGTGGAGGTTTACAGTATGCAGTTTTTGTACTTGGGTGTTAAAATAAAATTGAAGAGGCACAGAATAAATAGAATTTACTTAGGTTTTTTGGTGGCCCATTTACTGAACAGAGCCAGCAAAGCTGTCTGAGTAACTAACATTAATACAATTGAAGACAATAGGTGAGGTTCTAAATACTCTCAGGAAACAATTATCTTGAATAAAAGTAGGTGATGGTTTGATGCATCTGTAATAAGAGTTGCCTAGCACTGTAGAGGGGGTTTCCTTTCCTTCCCAGGGATAGAGGGCTTGGCAAAATCTCCTTTGTGATGAAACTACAGAGCACCATCTCTTAAAGGCTTCCTGGGGAACTGACAACCCTTTCACTTTCTTTACAGAAACTGTTCTTATGACCATATCTATATAACTGTCTATCATTATTTCAACTTACAGAGGACATAAAATCCTCTGTAAGATTTGAATTCTGGTATCAAGGCCATGCATAATGAAATTGCTTCTCATTGGTGGAATAACTCCAACAGACTTGAGCAGAGGTTTTAATTGAGACTGAGGGTCCCACAAGAGTAGACATGAGGAGCAGGGTTGGATATGGCCATGGTCTAAGTGGAAAGAAGAGAGGGAGAATCGTGGGGAGCACAGCCTTGTGTTGTGCTGCAACAGCACGTCTTGTGAGCCCTTAGTGGATGAGGGTGGGCTAAGTCCTTGCAGCATTCCTCTTCCCACTGCCACACATTTTCCACCTTCTTAGTGGAAAGGTAGAAGCCTTTTCTAAAAGGATCCTAGTAAAAAGACTAAACCTGTTACCAGGAGGAAACTTTTTCAAGTGAACCGATCTGGCAAACGAAACAAGAGTAAATGAAGCAGTGTTACTGCAAAACAGTGCTTTTTAAAGAATCAAAATGGCTTTGTTTCTACAAACTAGCAAGAGAGATATGAGTTACTACAGCAGGGATCTAATGGCATCAGATTCACCAGCCTGGCTGTTTACTTGTAGGGATACATTCATTGAATGTTTTAAGCGCTCCAGGAAGAAAGGAGACTGAGGACTTCACTAAGTTTTATTAACATTCTCTTTCCAACATAAATCACACTGAAGAAGCCAACAGATAAATCCTGATTTCACTTTATTATTAGTTGTTGAGATATGCGTTTATTACAAGAAATGGGAAACAGATTACACCAGCAAACACATCTGGCCTCAGACTGGCCTTCAAGTCACCCAAAAAGAAGCACGAAATATGGCGTTGTTTACAGCCAGGCACTTAGAATCCCACACAGCTGCAGGGGTGAGAGGCAGCAGAATAAACTCTCGAGACAAGCTGACAACAGCTCCGCTGCTGGGGTGCCCCTTTTGCAGACAAGACAACAACAGATGAAGAAATCTTGAGAGTGACCCAGAGCAGTGCTCATTAGCGAACGAAGCGCGGGCAGGAAGTGGGACAAGATTCCTTTTGTCATAGTTCTTCACCCAGCTGTCCGCCCGTCCCACAGCCACCCACATGGAATCAAATGTAGTTGTAGTCCAGTCCCAGCAAAGTTATACAAATAAAACCTCCAGCAACTGCATACAGACCCCTTCCAAGTTACATTTGCCCCATTAGCAAATGTATGAATGAAAAATTGCCGCATTTAATCCGGGCACGTTTATCATTGCAATTGAGACTTATTACGAGGGATTGTATTCAGGTAAAGCTGATAGGATCATATAATCCCTCTTACTCATGTCTCTCTGTCTGTTCCTTTGCGTAGCTACTCTTTATTATTGATTACTAGATCTTTTACTATGTCTGTAGTATTTCCTTCTTAAGGCAAAGCTGTTTTTTTTACTTTATGCAGGTATATAGTCTCTCTGTGTAGAGCAGATGTGTGCAATTCCCAAAGTGCCAGCATTAGCAAGCAAGGAAAGATATTTCTGGACTTCTGAAATGGAATCCATCTGAAATGGATTCTCTAAGGAATCAAATGCTATTCTGAGATTTTTAAGTTATCATAATGACATCAAGACTCCAGCTTTTTGGAGTCTTTAATTTGTGAGTACAGCTTGCTTAAAATGTTGCTCATAGGTTATTAAAAGCCTTTTGTTTTTTCCTTGTGGATTGAAAGTAGTTTTTTACCTACCTTTTTCAGCTGGAGTTGAAGAACAAGTGTCTGTTGCAGACAACTGTATAACTCTCCTTCTTCCAAATAGCTGCCATCCTGCTGCTCTCCACCAGGACTGTGACTGCAGGGTGCTGTGAGTAGCTACACTCTACTCACTTGCTGATCACATAGTCCCTTCACATTTGGCTCTGCTCCTCAGTGGCAGTGGCCATTCTTGAATAGAGGAGTTGTGTATGAGCTGTTCATGAGATGCCTCTAAAGGGAAACTTTTAATGCATCATCACTGAGGTAGAGCATCAAGAAAAATGAGTGTCACATTTGCAGCTTATCGTAATTATTTTAAAAATCATGGATTCATAGAGTCTTGAGCCATCTGGTGTCCTGTGACTGCATGTGGAGTTCCAAAGTGACATAAAGCAGCCAGAGAATTCAGGCCGGTATTAAAAAAAAAAAAAATAAGCCCAGCCCCTTCCCACCCAAAATGAAAATAATTTAAGGTTGGCATTCCCAATTTGCAGATCCTTATCAGTATGGTATGATAGCATTCTCTAGGCATTTAAATACATTATTTAAAAAAGTCAGCACACAAGGAAGCTAATAAAACCAGTGCTGGGAGATCTGGGACTGAGAGCACACAACACAGTTTAGGGAGAAGTGCACACAAAATACACACTGCACCAAGCAGTGAACAAGAGTAAGTCTAGGTAGGTCAGAAAGCTGATGGAAAGGTTGAGGTCCTCACCTTTTCTGAGGTGGAGGAGGATTATGGCATTCAGCTCTCCTTCCTTCTCTGTGACAGGAGGAGAAGGAACAAAGATGCCTACGTGATATGGTTTGATACCAATAAGACAAAAGCACTTTGACCATAGTCAGCAGTACTGCCAGCCTTGTTGACCGTCATCTGCAACTGCGGTTGTGAGAAACAACACTACAAAGGAAGGGATTTTCTTCTTGTCCTTTAGCATGGTAAGAATACTGTGGTGTTGAAGCCTCTGAGCTGTTGTATCATATCAAAAATAATTCTCTTATTTACCTTTTGTAGCAGGCTAGTTTGGCTTTTCTTTTTCATACTTGTTAGATCTAATTTAGAGCAGGTTTTCTGGAGAACAGGAGAAATAATTTTGCATTACATTGACATAGACTTTGTTTCTTCTTTCACTTGCCCTGAGGAACACCAAACTGGTTATTTAGAGGACAGCTTACCCCATACACCTTCATTATCACTTGTTGTCCCAAGGAACCTTGACACCGATCCAAGGCAACTCTCTCTAGGTTCAGCACTTCTTTTTAGAGATACCACTTGAATCAGTCCACGTGGGTATCATGGACTTTTATACTCGTATCTTTTATACTCATAAGCATCTACAAGGAGCTAGCCTAAGAGCAAGGTACTCCACCTTAGCTACCAGAGAGACGTGAGATACAATGTTGTCATAGTTGCTAATGGAGGTGATTTTACATTTAACTGGGAAGGGGTGCTGCTAACTATTAGAACAGTCTCTGAGGCATCTGGTTTGCCACTTTTGGGGTCTCATTAATATCTCTTGTGTTGCTGCAATGGTGATGGTAGCTATCAGGCATTACTCTGTCTCCTCTGACCAGTGTGTCTGGGTGTCATATCACTGGAGCTTTTCATTGTGTATTTTTCCCCCCACAACTCTCATTTCTCATCTTTATTTGAATCACAGGCTTTTTCAGCAGGGCAGCTAATGGAGAGCAGATTTTTTACTCGTTCTGGTTCTTTTTTTCCGTTTTCCCTCTATTTATATAACACACAATTTGTAATCTTTTTAAAACCAAAGAAGAGAGAAGTCTTGAGTTCATCTAGATTAAAATCAGCTGCAGCCTATTAATGGACTCAGCCCAAAACTGAGACTTTAGGAAACAAAAACACTGGACTAAATTAGACTGAACTGGCCTCTGTCTCCTGGTGAGGGGATTCATATAGCGAAAGGAAAGGGGAAAAGGGGGGAGGTAAAGGGAGAGGATCTCCATGTGGTTTTAATTCATTTTGATTCTCTTCCTGAAGCTAATTTACCCAATACAAAGGCTCTGTAGTGGGCAGCCAGCTTTTTAGAAGTTTGGCTTTCACTGATAAACAACTCAATTCCTGTTCTGTAGGTCTGAGATGGCTCAGACCTGTGTGTAATCAGCCGAGGTTTCATGTAAGTATTTTGGTACAGGGTATTTCAATTACATATTAGGCTCCTTTCATCATCTGTCAGAGTGTATCCTGAAGACTCTCAGATAACTGATCTCCTTCATTCATTCTCTGCCCAGAAACAGACAGTGAACAGTCTCATTGAAGAATCAGATTAGCAGATGCAAGGGCATGTTGAGCCAAAAGTACTTCCACTGGCATGGCACTCTCAGCAGGCAGTTTTGAGCTTCTTCTGGGCATAGAGAAGCCTTTGCCACCAAAGCAGCAACTTCCTATTTTCCGCTGAAGGGAAAATACTCTAATGTTCTAGTCATCCCCTTTGCCATTAAATCTTTTTTATTGCGTTCTTAGCCCCATTGGTGTGTGTAGTCCTCTAGCAACACACAAGAAATTATGTCTTTGCCCTAAAAAAGCCAGACAGTGGGTGGAGAAGTGAAGCAAAGAGTAAATCATTAGCTGGAAATTATTTGAGTGATTATGTTAGGCAGAGACAGTCTTTGGTTACAGCTTTCATACACTTAGCGATGGTAACTTGTAATCTAAGTGAAACTGAAGGCAAGTGAGGATATTAACGGAGGGACTGAGATGGAGAAGGGGTGGAACCAGGCCTTGAAAGGAAGGGTTGACTGAGAGTATCTGTAGGTGTATGGTTTCCCAGTGCTTCAATCCCATGTGCAAATACTTGTTACAGTAAAAGGCTATATGCAGGGCACATATCTCCTGCTGACTGGCTAATGAGCCACAACAATCAGCATCGTTTGTTCGCTGCTCTTTTAAATGTGCCCTAGGAAAATATGGTGTTAAGATTGAGTTCTAAAGACATCTGGCTTCAGCTGCTAATTCTTGCCAGCTTTATGTAATAGTGGACAAAAGAATTTCTCTATGTCCTGTTTTCCATCTTCTTTTCTAATTTACAGAGATACTGGAATGTTCAGCATTATAGGCTACCCGTTTCTACAAAGATAAAGGCTATATATACATATACAGATAATCCAGGTATTGCAGTTATCCAGAAAGCCTTATATGTTCTTATCTGAGCATACTTTTCCAAAGTGAATTTTGTATTTTCATGGCTTTTCTGCTTTATGAGTGAATTCGAGCAAAGGTTTAAATGCACACATAATCCCTTATACTTTGCTTGCTTAATGATACATATATATAAAAAAAAAATTATATAAATTTAAGTATTATATATACATTTATATATTTAAAACAGATCAGCCAGAGACTAAGTTGAGCAGGATGTGGATTTTCCATGTGACTCTCATGTAGTCCTTCCTTCTCCTGAGCACATGCTGTACCTCCCCCTTAGCACCCAGTCCACCTCCTGTGCACCACAGTAGTCTGAAAACAGGCCAGAGATGCTGCAGAGCTTTTGGGAGTGAGACTGGATTTTTTTAAAGATGAATCGAGTTTCATTTGAGGTACTGGTGCTGTACGAAAGACTATTTAAATATCAAAGAGAGGGACTGGAAATATTTCTTTGTGCCCAAATTTAGTGTGTGATACAGCTGAAGTAAAGTGACCCAAAGGCTTTTGGATACTGTTAGGTATCCCACTTTCTCCTAGGCCTTTCTCAAATGCTACTATAAGCTAATTGGTCCTTTTCAGTTACTTGTTTTGTTCTTCTGCTTTTTTTTCTTTCAGTAAGTCTATTATTTGTCTAACGCTCAAATCACTTCCACTCCTCTCCCCAACAAGTTAGATACCGATGACTCCAACAGAGGTGGTTAAAACTTTATTCAGAAATAACTGGAAGTAATTGGCCATCTGGGACTTGGCCAAGGATAAAGTGTGGTTAAAGGATGCAACTGAAGTCCTTTTCACCTGCTTAGTGGGTTTCACAGATTTGGTTTGAGGCTTAAAGTAGCCTATCAGTATTCTGAGAGAGTAAACTAATTTTGGGTAGCTTTGAATGGTTTTCTTTAAGAAGAAGTCTGTTCTTGATATTCTCTATCTCCTCAAAAAAATTACAGTTTTATGTTTCTACTCTTCCACATGCTTTGAGTGACAGCTAGCAAAATACCAAAGAAATAATTAGAGTAATTTGATGTAGTGAAAATAAAGTACTTAACAGTGGCTTCTAGTAAGCCTCATACATTAGGATATGCTTCATATGTTGACAAAGACACCATGTTCATCTCCAGTGCTTTCATGAGCAGAGCTGCACTGCTCATTGCCCTGATGGCCACGTTTGGGGCATCTGTTCCCATGATTCCCTTTGTCCTCTGAGATCCAGGCCCTGCACAGCCTGTGTTGTTTTGCAGTCTTTTGTTTTTAGCAATTACTAAACAAAGAGGTATTTAACTGTAGCCTTATTTAGCTCAAAAGGAAGCGTAGTGCTAGATCTACCCGTTTCAATAGGTTTAACCCAAGACGTAACAAAAAGCCACAGTCTTTTTCTTCCTTTGGTTCAAACCTGAAGAAAACAGATATGTTCAAACAAAAAACTGTGGGGAGAAGGACAGGGTTCAGACAGTTGTTTCAAGGCATCATGCTATGAGGTGGAAGTTATTTTTAAGAAACTTCTTTTAGTGTTTGCAAACTTGGTCAACCTACTATATTGCTTACTCTCAGTTTGCAATGTAAAAGTTCTCTTCACAACCATAAAGCTAGAAATATGCTTTTGAAAAGGAGATAAAAGATTTGAAAGCACAATATTCAGTTACCATGAAGGGGATTTTATCATCATGTTCTACTCTGGCCCAGTCCTGTTTGATCCTTCCCTGTCATACATACATTTATGTGCCTCAGAGTAAGTTCACCTCCTCTGGTTTGGTGGCTGTTAACAGAACAGGAAGCAGGGCCTGTTGGGAGGGTTTATTTTAAGAAGCTGTTGTACAATTTTGGTTGCTTGTGGCTGCAGTGTTCGTTGTCAGCACAGGGCTGTTCTCTTGGGGGTGCTCTCAGTGAGCTGTGCGGCTGTCATTGTTGTCTCTCCTTTGCCTTGCTGTGCTCCACACTTGGTGTGGCTTCAGAGTTCTCTGCTGATCTGTCAGGCCGAGCTCCTTGGGTGCTGCTTCTCAGATGGTAACAGCAGTGGTTCACCCTAGCTGCTGTCAAACCTATTCAACTTTCTGTAACACTGTTCCTGCGAGTGTAACAGTCTCCAGTATTCCATCATGAAGCATATATCCTTCACAGAGCTTCTGCATGTACAGTGATATTGGCAGAAGCTGCTGTACAAGCTGTACATTTGCTCACAGTCTGAAACTGTGAGCAAACAAGTTTGCTCAACTAAGTTTGAGAGTAAAAGGAAGAATAATATAGAATAGCATCCTTTAATATGATAGATTCTTTTTGAGAAATACCATTACAGGCAACTTTATGGTTATTGCAATACTTCATCTGTGATGCTTTTTAATACTTTCTGAAATGAGATTGCTTTATTAGTTAGAGAGCTTGAAGCAGTAAAATGCCCTTAGCCTGGGAATTTTGCTGCTGGTCTCTCTAGCAACTCTTGGGGAACAGGCCATGAATTCTTTCTTATCACCATTACCTGGTGGGTGAACAGTGCATTTGGAATGATTTCTGTGCCTAACGGAAAATGGTGGAGGAAAAATAAAGTTACTGGATTCAGTCATCAGCAATTTTCAAGGAAACTAAGATGGCCAAGTCTGGTGCATTTTCCAGGAGTTGGATGTATTGTGCATTGCTTTCAAAATTTTCATGCTAGGCAGCACTTACTTTGTATATCTTTTGTACCCCCAGGCTTCCAAGCAATATAGGCTTCCTAGTGTGGGTCACTTACAATCTCCATCTTCTTGTTGTCAGCACTTCCCACCAGAGTCTCTTAATAATATCAGGTTATTTGTTTCTTTTCCTTAATTGCTAATTCTAGAAATCTGTCTCATACCGTTTGGAGAGAAACAAGCTAGTCAGTAAAGGCAGAAATTGAAGAAGAGTTGGCTGTGTTAGCAGAACTCTGAGAATCCAGTCGTGCTGGTTTTCTGAGTGTACTTAGTGTTTCACTTTGATGCTATGAGTCCTGTACAGTAAAGGGTGAATACAAAAGTAGAATGTTGATACTAGTCCAAAACTTCAGATGTTTATCACTTGTTATCGGAATTTCACATACCTGCAAAACTGGGCTTGAGGTTCCACAAGATAAGCTTTATTCTGAGGTTTATGCTTTGATTTTGGTTGAATCTAACCAGAAAATGTCTTGTGGTGTATTATTTGAGTTTTTGCACGTTTTTTTTCTCCATTAGAAAATAAAGTTCCTGAAGTTCTGAGCCAGTGGAAGAGGGTGAAATAAGATAGAAGGTGCTCCTGTAGACAACTTCACATATGTTCAGAGGTTTAGTCTTCAAATTTTTGCCAAGTTTTGTATAAAAGTTTAGTCTGGCTCTGATGTCATCCAAAATGATTCATCTGCTTCTCACTGGTCTCCTAAGTGGGTGAATCATGCTGTGTATCTCCAAGATTCACTATCAACATACACAGACAGAAATATACTAGGAAACATACTGTCCTGAGGTCAAACCCTTTCCATATAAGTGACAACTAGCAGATATATGGGAATGTGCTTCCCTGGTTTTCTAGATAGTTTTCTAGGATTCCCTCTGCCTAGGAAAAGGCGAGGCTGAGAAGGAAGCAAGCTTGCCTGTCAGAAGAATAAATTTCTTTCCTGATACTGGGCACCATAGTTGAGAAGATTATTTTCTCTTTCCTGCTAAGTCCCCCACTACTTCTGTTTTTCCTCAAAACTTGCTTGGCAGTGTCCACTGGAAGAGATGGTCCTGTTTGGGACAAAACCTTATTTATTTCTCCCGACTCCCACTTTCTGTTTTATTTTTGTACCAGACAAGAAAACTGTATCTTTTGAGGAATAAAAATCGAGTTTCTATTTCTACCTCTGCTTTTCTCCCCAACCTTTTATCTGTTGATTTGACTGATTTGCAGCCCTTCCTTCCCCCCTTGCTGTTAACTAATGGAGTTTGGTATTAAGCCAGCGTTTCAGTGCACACACCACCATGCCAACGAGAGTGTGTGCAGCTATTCTGTCTGCTTTGGAAGGCTACAGATGCAGGCAGAGCTAGAACAATTCCCGTATTGATCCTGCACTTGTCAGTTAATCCGTCATAAGGCATGGGAATCCTAGCCCCTTCCACATCTGCCTGCGTGGCTGCGGGGGGAAACCAATTCTCTGAAGCTCTCACCAGGGAACGAGAAAGCGAAGGGAAATGGAGCTCGCTGGGAGAGCGGGCTGTGAGCTGCTGGGCTCTGAGCTGCTGGGCTGGCGGGCCCTCAGATCACCTACCTGCTCCACCCTTTCCCCCCAGCTCCTTTTCATCCTCCTGCAGGTCAGCAGGATCAGGTTGATGTTAGCCAACCATGAAGCTTATCAAATAAATGCTGCAGCAGCAGGTGTTTGGCTCTCTCCGCAGGCCAAGTCTAACAAGGTTGATATTGTGTCTGTGGCCAAAGTAATGCAGTAATTACTTTTCTGGGCTTGGAACCCCCAAGAGGTTTCTGGGAACCAGTTAGAAAAACAAACCTCGCTAAGAGCAGGGGATTTTTAAAAGGGAACAGTGGTGCTCTCTGTGCCAGGAGGAGAGGACGGGCGTTCGAGTGCAGCATCCAGCGTGGTGCCCTCTCCTCCTGCAGCTTGCTGGCATTACAGGGGCCCAGAACAGAGGCCAAGTGCTTGACTCTGGTTGCTCTGGTCGGGACGGGCAGCTTATTTTGGCCCATAGCAGCATGGGGAAAGGCAGCTGCTTTCTTTAAAGATGTTAATGTGGTACTGCAAGCAGAGCAAACCCCAGGTTAGGGGGGCCCTTGAGTGATTGCAGTTCCATCTATATAATTCAGTTTGACTTACAAATCGAGAGTTGCGTAGCATAACATTCCCACTGCTGTCTGTTTCTTGCTTTTGAGCTTTTCTGAGTTACAGACTGTGATGCAGCCTAATTACACCGAAGGAAGAGCGAAAGCTCAGAGCACAGCTCCACTGTCCTGTGCCCCTTTGCCTCGGGTAGTCCCTTCCAGGCTGCGGAGAGGAAAGTTAGAACAGGTCTGTACAGTGATGGCATTTTAAGACAGCAATCTTCATCGTTCTTTTTAAAAGGATATTGATTGTTTAAGCCAAAGCTTTTTCCTTGTAACTGATTATTACATATGATAATGCCTATTAGCGTAAGGTCATTTAAACCAGGTTTAGTAATTGCAAAAATGTCCTGAACTACTGGAAATTTCTTCTGCTGCTGTGTGGTTGTCCAGGAGACCAGAATTTGAAAGCAAGAAGAGGAAGAAAGCAAAACTGATTAGACATTCATGGAATCACACATTAGATTTGAACCTGGTGTGTTTTAAAAAAAGACTTCAGCACTGTTTCTTTAATAAAGAACCTATAGAATTCTTACTACCTATAAGGAATTCTTTAGGGATCCGTCTTTGCTGTTGAGTCAATCTACAAAGCAATGGCTTTGTGGTGATGGATGAATTTTCCCAAGCTAGTAAAGTTAGCATTTCATTAATGTCTGGCAGCGCTTTCCTATTCCTACTGTTTATGCTAAGCTCTGTTTTTGCCTATTACCTTGTATTATGAAGAACCTGGTGCTTTGGTGGTGGTCCAAAGATACCATGCCATTCGCTCAGAGTTCTGGAGTGTTTCTTGCTGAAATGTTTTGTCCTCGGTACGCTGTCATGCTGACCGTACGGTAACGGAGTGTGCTGCAAACCCTGCTGTGAGTGCCATGGCACGGTGGTCCCCAGTGTTTATGTTGTGCTGGGAATACTGTGCACTTGGAGCGAGTGCTGTGGGTAGGTCGGACTCTTGCTTCTTCAAAGTACTCAGTGACTTTCTGTAAACACTGCCCGAGCGTAGGAAGCAGTGAAGAACAGCTGTACTGGGACTGCTGGGAGGGAAGATACTGTGCTTTGCCTCAGCATCATTGCCTTCAAGTCTTTGTCTTAGTCTGCTTTTGAAAAGCAGTGCTAGGATTGCTTCCCCAGCAATTTCCCTGTGCTGCAAAGGCAATGCAGATCAGCCAAAAATCAGACAGGGTATGTACCACCTCAGATGGCCAAGATGGTGCTTATAGAGCTCACTATGTGAATTTGGCACACATTTGCAATATTTTTGTTTTTGTTAAGTTTTGTTTAATGTGGTACTTTGCTTTTTTATGTATGTTGTTGAACCACGTGTGTAACGTTTAGGCGGGCACACAAAGCAGCTTATCTAGGACAAAATTTTTCATCATGTAGTTTGCAAATGTTCAGGAATGAGGTCTGAAAGTTATCGTTCGGAGGAAGCGTCACTGTGGAATTTGACATCCTCACCTATCTGTGTTGAAGTCTGAGATTCTACAGGGAGATGAGGGCCCATCTATTTATTTTTCTGTAAAAGGCAACTACCGACTGTGGCCAACTATAATATGTCATGTATATTATTAATACTGGAGGGGAGTGGGATCAGCAAGAAGCCATTCAGGACTGAGCTGCATGACAATGTTATAAAGAGGCTGAGGCACGTTAGGATTGGTGTTGCAGTGGCAGAGCTGTGTATGAGAACCTCACACATGACTTATCAGTGTTCACCTGAGTGTAGCCAGACATGAACCAGAATATATTTGCTATTAATATTGCAGCTGTGATTTTTTTAAAATTTTATTTTTGTGATTAGAAGAATGTGCCAGCTTGTGTGCGTGTGTGTGTTCTGGCAGTGGAAGGATGAAAGTGCTTACAGTTTCCATATGAAAGCAAGAGCATGCCTTCTCTAAGCCCAGAGCAGTTACAAAAATACTATATAAAGCTGAAGAAATAATGGCAAAGAGGAAAACAAGTGGCAGTGGATTAGACTGAGGTATTTTATGTACTGTGATATTTTGTGTAGTCATCTGGAAAGAAACAGAAGAGACCTTTTGAAGATTGTTGATTGGAAACAATCTTTTTTCCTGATCAAGTTCACCTTTGTCAAAAAGATGACTGTTTTGATATTAGGCATCTTTTGCTCCCATGGCACAAAACTGATGCAAAGACATGACCTGACAGATCAACTGTTAAATGGCTCATTAGATTAGATAAGGGAGTTGGAATGTATTTGATGTTAATATTATATCCTTACATACCATATGAAATCTCTCTTCATCTGTTGCCTGCTGAAATGCACTACCCAAGTATAGGATGTCATCTGCCTGTTGTGTAGTCTTCTGAATGTGGGGGATTGGCTTGGATATTACTTTTGCTTTTACTACTTTTTATCCTTAGTAGAAAAAAATGTTGGTATTGGCTATAAAGAGATGAAAATATGCTGAAGTTTTCGGGAATCGATAATGGACAACAGAGTTCTCACCTAATATTCAGTTTACATTTAGATCTGGGCTGTATCAGAAAGAACAAAAAGGGACTCTGCTAAGGAGCCTGAAGAAAGTAAATTTCATTCTGTTCTTTAATAGAGCAGATTATTCCTGTGTTTCTAACACAGAAACTGCCAATGAGCAGAGTTACGTGGACCCCTGCAAAGGCTCTCCACTAATATAAAATACCTAATATTGTAACTTCTCATTAGATTCCCAAAACAAGGTGATGGTGGGATGTACTTGGCAGGATGCTAAAAGCACATCCATCACTTAAATTAACTTTAACGCACTCTTTTTTCTTTGCTTAAGAAGTTCTATTACTCTATTACTCTGTGGCCTGACTTCATCAAACTCATTTTTTCTGTAGCCCATTTCCATTCATGGTTTATGGTCAAAACAGGATTTTAAATCTCCAGAATTAATCTTAAGCCCTTAATACACCATGTGATTTCTGACCCAGCAAGGACTTGGATATCACAGTAACATATACAGCAAAAAAGTGATCTCAGCCTTCCCATGTCTTGTCTGAACCTGTCAAGAGCCACTATGGAAACACATCCAGAGCAATAGCGATGCAGTTGCTGAAGATGCCATCAGTGTTTCCAATGGGATTCCTAAGCAAAACAAAGCCTTCTTTCTTGACCTGTTGATAAATTGACCATGAGAGTTAACATATTTTAGGTGTAATTTAACTTTTCACAATAGTTTCTAAGGCTGTGATGAGTAACAATAGCCATTCATGGTATATGCACCTGTTTTGTATTTGGGAGCCAGCCCCAATGTAATTGGGGAGTATGCACAGACATGGCCTAAGCAGAGTTTCTCTTCTTCTGGGCAGCATTATATATTGAGCTCTTAAGCATCAGTTGAAGACCCAGTGTTGCTTGAATGACTTGTCATATCCCTCCCAAATGCTTTTGCATTCTCAACATGGACAATTTTTTTTTCTAGTGACTTGCTTTCTATTAAAAAGTGATAAAATGAGCCCTTGACAAGTTTATCATGAACCAGTTTCAAGTGCTCTTACATTCTGAAAAGTGAGTCTGAGGCAATGGTTGGAGGCTCTTACTAAAACATGCAGATACCAGCTCGTAGAAGAATTCACTGGGGAGACTCTCTTGAAAAACTGCCTGTGCAGGATTGCTTGTCATCCCAAAGACAACTGGTTACCACGATGATTTAAAACCTCTGGAGATAGTGAGTCAGTTTTTAGGAGGCATATTCAGCAGAAAATCAATAGGCAAGTCTGATTAGCTTTGGGAACACACACAAAACTGTACGGTGCCTGCTGTGAGCAGTGTTGAGACTGAATTTTAAAAATTCAAATAAAATTTCAGAAAGGTCTAGATGTAATGCTGAAAATTTCTCCATTGACTTTTTGGAGTGTGAGCCATCATAAATTGGTCATGCTACTAATGTTAAATCAATAAGAGTTTTGAGGTCCATTTCATGGCAAGCATATGAAGTCTTCAGTATCAGAAGGAAGGCCAGTGTCTGGAAATAACAGACTCCTATTTTCCTTGTTAAGCTATTGAATTTATCTAGTTTTCCTCTTTTTCTGAAGTTGTCTTGCTTAAAAGTCCCACTTTTGTCCATTTTTCCTTGCATGTGTCTTTTCTATGCTAGTTTTTGAGAAAGTGGTAAGAGTACTAAATTCTATGTATTAATCTCTCTCTCTTTCTGTATTAGTAAGACACATGTAAATAAAAAATTCCTTATGTTTTTTTGAATAATGGTCTTAGGCCACTGTTAAGATTCCCATTTCCCAATCATTAACACATTGGAAGTTTAATCAAGGAGTATCAAGGATATACCTTTGGCCAGTGGAAAATTCTTTGACAAACAAAAGGTAGGAATGGTAAAAATAGGAAGTCTTTTAACATGTTTCCATGAGACAGGCTAGAAAGAGCAAATGCAAAAGAAGACTGAAGGAAAGAATCATAAGAGAGAAAAAATAAAGGAAAGTACCCAAACTGAAAAGCTACGAGGGAGAGAGGGTCATCTGAGAAACCCTGAAGGGTGGGGAATGGAAAACCAGAATTAGCAGGGGACCTTGAAAAAAGCCAAGCCTAAAGCTTTGTCCATACTGCCAAAAAATCTGTTTTGCTCAATTTTGGCTAAGCAAGGTAAACATTTTTTCTGGCATGTATAGGTCATGGCCCGAATTTGTTTATTATGAGTAGGTTGAAAAAAACCTTCCAAAAATGACTTTGCCTAGTCTGATGAATTGTGCTAAATCATATTTTTACTTTGAGTCAAAAAAATTTAGTCCCACAGTGGCCGGCCAAACCCCGAGGCAGATCAGACACAGTTGGATCTGCTGTTAAAAAACAGCTGGTTTTTTTTAAATTCTGTGGTTTTAGCTTTGTGGATGTGGCTTAACTGCAGCATCCCACCAGAGCTCCCAGGGAAGGAGAACCCCAAGGTAGCATTCTCCAGCTCTGCCAAACATCAGGAACAGCGTAAGCGAGGGAGATACAGCACTCAATGGTCTTGATGTCGGTAGTGTATAATCCCAACAAAAATGCCTGTGGCAGACTGCAACACAAAGCAACCAAGGGCACAGCAGTTAGTGTGAGTGTGGTTGTTCTACAACAGCATGCCATGTATTTGGCTCTGTTTGGTACAACTGCAGTGGGGCTTGGGCCCAAGGTGGATCAGAGACCTGCTTGGAAAGGGGGGAAAAGTGGCTGAATATTGCCTTTGTCATTGGTTTCACAAAGGTTTTTTGCATGCTTGGAGTTGGCCTAAATGGTGCTGCCTCGTGTGCCTTCCTAAGGAGCCATTCTGCTGGGTGAGGATCACCAGGCCATGGAAGCCACTTGACTGTGGCCACACAAGACCAGGTTTGAGTGTGGTAAACTAATAAAATGTGGCTTGGTACAGATCTCTACCTTGTGGTTGGTTGACAGCATCTACAAGCTTTACCTGCAGTTGGCATACTTAGAAATCCTCTTTGTGGATTTCATGGAGTCGAATAATAGGTAATTTAATGAGCCAGCCAGGGATGTTTACTGGAGCTCTCCTCTCTGCTTGGTCATCTCTTTTCACTGAATTTCTATAACCTCATATATGTTTGAGAACCCCTTTCCTTTGTCAGACTTGGTTGGAAAAATTATACATTGGGATACAAAATGTGATTGCAAAAGTATTCTCTGTAGAAAACCAGACTAGAAAAAAACCCGATAAACAGGATTAGGAGGAAAATGACACAACTGTATTGTTCAAATTCAGTGATTGCAAACATGATTTAAACATTTCTTCCTTCAAGCAATGTCTAATGTCCTACTGCTTCTATTTAACAGAATGTTGCAACTTGAACCTGTTTTAGTTGAGCTGAGAAAAGACTGGACTCCTAAATGCTAATCTCTTCTCATGTCAAGTCCAGCAGATGCAGAAGAGCTAATAAGGGCCTGTTAAACTGATTCTGACCATTAGAAATATCACCTATGGCCCTGGTTCTCAGGCAGCTTTTGAGGCTCGGAGTGCTCCATGGGATGTAGGGTGTTAGTTTTGGGCAGCTAGCTGAAGGCATTTTCGTCTTATTCAGCACCATTTTCTCTGGCGTGTCTCCACTGAGAGATAACTGAAGGAACAATGGTGAATTGAGCCACTCAGCCTGATTTTTCTGGCAGTCTGAGTACCTAAAGATCCTTGTGCTGTTACTGATTGTTTGGTGATAGCATTTGTGACCCCTCTTCAGTACCCAAGAGCTCCACAATGTATGGCACTGTGGACATGCAAAGAATAAAAAGATGGCCCTTGCCCTTGTTAGCTTCAAATACGGCTTATGGTTCATCCAGCAGCTCAGCATGTCGAACTGAACACCAAAACTAATGGCTAACAAAATCATAAACCATTTGAAAACAAACTCAGCTTACAAAGTCCCCATGAATCACCGTGTAAATGTTGTCCTGTTGTTACACTGGAAACAGTTCTGACTCCTGATTGGCGTGTTGATAAATTCCTACAACCAACATCATGTGACAAAAAGGCTAACCCAACATCCAGTGTTTCCTAAGTGGTCATAAACGAGATCACACTTCTTTATGAGCTCTCAGAAAGGGAAAATATATTTTTAAATTGCTGTCTTGGCAAATAGGAAGGGCAGATGGGGAGAACCAAGAACAACATATTTAGTTGCAGTAAGTGCCCAAAACCATAGAACAAATACCAGTGTTTCTGAAAGAGTGCTGCAAACAATTTGAGCAGTCCATTTTTCTTACAGAATTATCTAGCCATCGGCCATTCCCAGTAGATGAACAGCACCCACCAAACTTTGCCAACCAAAGAGAAAAGGGGGAAAAAACTTAGCACTGAAGTTCCTGTGGCCCTTTTTGGACTTGCAGTAGTTTTGCAAAACAGTTCACAGTCATTCATTCTGTTTTCAGCAGTGTCCTTGACCATACCCCCTGCCAGTAACAGGACCTTTAAGACTAAGAGAGAGAGAAACAACTTTTCTTTTTTCTTTTTTTATTTTCTTTTTAACCAACTAGCAGAGGATGTGCTGAGCCAAAATAGAAATAGCAAGGTCAGGTCAGGGCAAGGCCCTGCATTTCATTAGCCAGGCCTGGCTAGGAGTGATTAAATATGTACAAGAGGCTTTGAATAGATCCAGGGAGGAGGGATGACATTGTGGAATACAGAAAAATCATTCTTCGGTGCTGTCAACTGACTAAATAGAGGATGGTACTTAATTAGAAAGATAAAAGGAATTTATTTTAATTATTTTGATTTTGTAGAAGAGAGTGGATTTTTTTTTTTTATTTTCTGTGGAGTGGTTTGTAAGAGGGGGATAGGTGGGTCTGGACAAAAAGTGTGAGCCTGGTTTAACAGGATCTAGATAGCCTTGAGGTACATGTTGACCTAGCTTGCAGTTCTCATGAGTATAAATTGATGAAGACCCAGCAGAAAGGACAAAATTATATTAGCAGTGGAATCAAGGTTCTGTTAAATTTTGGAGGCACTCCAGTTAGAAACTGATGACCTAAGCACATTGCACTGTACATTAGACATGTTAGAGAGAGAATTTGAAAAGAATGGGGCTTTGAAGCTAAATGAAGTACTGTGTCAAGTGGTGCTTTGGCTGCCCAGCTTGAATTTGCTGTTGGGGCTGCCTGACTTAACTGACATTTTACGGCTGTATTGTAACTCTTGTAGGACAATCACATTGTTGCCTGGGCACCTAGGCACTGAATGCCCACCATTTGTAGTCCTTTTCCATAGAAACTACCAGCCCAGCTGGTCGAAGCTAGAATACGTTTACATCTGACCAGAGCACCAAGAATAATGTCTTTGCAAACTTTTGAGGGGCTGTTGTCTTCAAGCAGCCCATAGGAATCTGGATCTCAGGTTTATGCCTCTTCTGAAAGGCGATTCCTGCCACGGCCCAGCACTCCTTCATGTTGCCTTGGAAGGTCGATTCCAAATCTGCTGGGGATTTCTGTCAACTCATTTTTGCATGAGTCTAACTGAAAACGTTGTGAAAGCCGAGATGTAGTCACGATAGTGCAATTTCTGTGTCTAAACACTTGTGTATTTACACTTCTATAAAGATATTTGTATCATACTGGTTGTTACCTAAATACTGTATTTTTCCTTCTGGTCCAGTGGGTCTTGGCTACCTAAGAATTTTTTTCTTCACAGTATCTTATCTTCTTTGCTCTATTACAGTAAATATAAAGCTTATAAAAAATCTTTTGCTCTTCTAAAAGCTATTTTACAGTGAAGCTGACATTAATGGTCAGTTCACTGGTGGAGGAGTACATTTTGATTTATATATTTTCTTGCTAAGATGTCAGAGTGACAGCCCTGGGAACAGAAATACTCAGCTAATGGCCCAAACATGCAGCATATTGCAAACTTTGCCAACCTTTCACAGCGATAATATCTTGATCGCTGAGCGCTGAGCGTGAGAGCATATCTAAGCCTTCAGAGGGCATTCAGTGCTCAACCCAATAGGGCCTAAGAAGTACTTTTT
This sequence comes from Merops nubicus, assembly GCF_000691845.1. Lineage (NCBI taxonomy): Eukaryota > Metazoa > Chordata > Aves > Coraciiformes > Meropidae > Merops > Merops nubicus. Next base: position 16,502 of record NW_008585935.1, on the reverse strand, counting down.
GTTAGATCTCTTCATGATTCACCAAGGCAAACAATGACCATGAGTCTCTTTTGTGTGAAGCAATTGAAGAGCTAGCCTGGCAGTAAGGGCTCCGAGTCAGAATTAACAAGAGCTACGTTTCAAGCCGCAGTAACTTTATCCTGAAAGGCTGCAGACCCCACTTCCATTCCATGAGTGAGCGCTTGCCCCCAGTCATTGTCCCTCTCCCGGCTGTTCTGCTACCAGGAATGACCAGTTGTGGGCCTGCAAGTTTAGGCTGTAAATTCTTTGAGATTTCTAAACTAGTGCTAGTGTAAATTTAGTCTCTGAGGCTTGGTCAGCAGCAGTATTTGTCAATAGATGGTTGCTGTGTACCTATCACCGCAAGTCCTAACGGCTGCCTGATTGTGAAACTTCTCATTCTTTCCCTGACCCCTCCCACATCTGCTCTTCTCCTCCTCCCTCCCTTTTCTCCCATCCATGCCCTTCCCCATTTTCCTTCACCTTCTCTCCATCCACTCCTTTTCCATTTTTTCCTCTCTGCTCTTGTTAGTTCTAGTCCTCATGCATGTCCCCATTCCTCCTGCTCCCCCTTCCTTGCATTACATTTTCTCCTTCATCTGTCCCCACATTTTTTTCATGTATTCAGCTTCCTGCTGCCGCCTGTCACATCCCCTTGTTGTCACATGGAGTAGGCAGCGGTGTGAGGGAGAGCGGGATGTTATTAGCAGCATAGCATTAATCTAGCCTGCATCATTCCTTTGTCTTGTCATCGTGGTTTCTTATTACCAGTTGCCTTAATGGTGATATAGTTAATATAGCAAATTTTATTATTTTCATTTTTTTTTCATTAAAAATGTAGGAGAAGGAGGGGAAGCAATAGGGATGTGCTGATTTGTCCTTTCCTTCTTCCACAAAGCCGGGGCGGTTCGTCTGTGGCCTTTTTCTGTGCAGAAGAAGGGGAAGAGGCCTTGCCTTGAAAAACTTCGCTTTTTCTTCCCTTGAGGTTTTCTTCCAGGCCCTTTTTTTAAGTGAATGGAGAGGAGTGATTTTCTTGTATTGCTGGCATTCTTTTCTTTCCCTCCTCCCCTCAGCGCAGTCACGTCCCTAATTAATTGAATTCCCTACTAGACCTTTTGTGAGTCATTTCAATTACCCATTAGTGAAGCAGCCTGGGATTTCTGCTGTGTTTTCACTCATCTTCCTGGAATTTCTCTTCTCCTCCCTCCCCCCCTTTCCCCTTTTAGTCACTCTGGTCTGTGAAAAGCATTAGATGGACTCCAGCACCGAGTGCCTATATTGTTTGCAGGCCCAGCTGCATACTTCCACACTCTGCCTTGTGCGTCACAGCTATTCATCTTGTTTTGTACTTGGCTCTGCTGCAGATGCTGTAAATATGGTAATTTTAGATTCCCTGATTGGAAAGGGTTGCAGGGTGGGTCTAAGTGGTAAGAGCACTGTTTGATTTACACTAGTTCATTCTAGTTTCGCAGAGTTTGGGGTTTTAAGGATACAGCTGAAATGAAGCATGGGTTTAAGGGCAGTTTCTTTTTTAGGGTTAGGAGAGGGATAAATATGAAGTTAGCTTTATGTACTGACATGCAGAAGTGCTGCCCCAGAAGCTCTAGGGAGACTGGGAAGAAATAAAACATGAGCAGGAGGTACCTCCCCAGATTATTATGTTAGAATGGCTTCACACACAGATAGCTGCAAAATGTGGATGGATCTGAAAACTGAAATAGTGGAAAAGGGCCAAGACAGAGAACTGTGAAAGGCAAATCTGGAATTTGACAGAAGTGCCGTCAGTACTGAGGTACTGTGGACTTATGGCAAACCCTAAAGGAAATAATCAATGAGCAGCTTACTTCTAGAAAACTTTGGAAATACCAGGCAGCACTGTAACCGGTAACATGTATTATATTTACGAGGTGAATAGGGCAGAGATAAAGCCAGCTTGCTAAAATTACAGTGAGATGCAGTGAGTGCCTGAAATCTGATGTCTGGAGAATCACATTTCTATTCTGAAATTAAATTCGTACAGCACATGAATCTTTCCAGCTCAGGGTAATTCTCAAGTGATACTGAGATGCAAACAGCATCACTGGGAACCCGCCTGCTGGAAACGTGCCCCACACGTCCCAGGTTACAAAAGTAATTTACAGTGCTCAAGCTATTATGATACTTTCATATTATTATGATACTAGTCCCTGCGAGGTTCAAGTATTTCATGAGAGAACTGATTTTTATAATCAGGGTGTTGTGAGAAGGTTCTCTCTCACAGCCTCCCAGGGGAGACTCATTTGTTGGACTGACAGGAAGTGAATTTATGAGAGTTCCCTGCACATCAGTATTCAGAGGTGCTTTTTTTTCCCTCCTAGCTCCTTATCCAGTCAAAGGAGAGACGAAGGGAATGGTGTGAAAATACCACTCAGTACAGACACGTTAAGATGTTTGTAGGAGACCTATTGGGAATTACTTTACCTTTTATGTCCTGAAATCTTGAATTTCAGTGGTTCATTAGATGACTGTGGAATTCTGCTGCTTCAGTGGGTAATGTTATTCAAGTTGAATCCAAGACATTGTAAAAGAGTGAAAGGAGCTAATGAAAAGTTGCATACATAAGTCCCCTTTTTCTTCATGGGGCATGCAGCAGCAGGGCCCTTATTGTTTTATCTGAAGTTATCAGGTCATGGCAACACCTTTTTTTAGCTGTCTGTGGTGTTGCTCTGTTTTCTTGCACACACACCATTGCTAGTATCACATTACAAGGTTTTGTGATTTGGCAGGTCTTACACCTTTTTATTTCTTACATATCCTCTGAGGTTAAGCCTTCCACTGCAGAATTAGCCTGCTGAGGATTGCTACTCAGCTTCTGGGCTGAGTGGCAGCAGTGTCAGAAATGCAGCCCTGGACCTGCTGTCACTTCACCTGATAAGCTGCCCAGCCTGTGCCAGAGGTACTGATGGACTTGCCCAAGCTTCGTGTGGCTTTCTGCGCCTTTCCATAGTAACTCTTCTTCTTCTGAGAGTATCCAGCGAGACAGAGGACTTCTCCAGCACCAAACTGAGAAAAGAAGCCATTTGTCACAGCACAGAGCTGGTTCCTGTAGCACTGGGAGCCAGCACATATACTGTAGGTGAAAGCCTTGTTAGCCCTTACATGCCAAAATGTACCTGATGTTCGTTCACATTAGGCAGGACATAAATTCTCCTCCTGTAATGTTATTAGATTCCTTTATATGGTTTTTGCTGCTGCATAACACTGCTTGGCTCCTACAAAGTACTGCTGTGTTTTGCTCCAGAGCTGTTTGCATCCGAGTAGCGGATAAAAACCTGACACCAACTTAAATAATGTAGTTAGTTCAGTCGGTTAGTAAAGGGGCTACAGAAATTTAAAGTTATTTTATTCCTAACCTCTCGTGGAGTCTGCACAGATAGGTCTGTGTGTAGAAGTCAATCCATGACTTCTGGAAAATACGGTCCATTGTGGAGCTGTTTTGGACTTCCAGGGTTCTGGGCTGTAAAATGCCCTAGAGCTTCCAATTACAGGCTATTTTCATTACTGTATCTTTTCTGAGAGAGCAGCAAGAAAAACACTGATTTCTCAAACAACTGAATAGTGACGGAGTTTTCTATTTTTACTTCTGGTTTAATACACAAAAACTAGATTTAAACTATGTCTGCTAAGTGCCTCTGCATCGCAAAAAGCAAAAGATGAAGATGGTTGTAATTCCCCTTGTCTCAGGAATATCCAAGGGACTGGCTCAGTCTCTGTACACGTAACACATGCTAACAGTTGCTCCAGTATATGCCCATTTATAGCATTTTTCTAACAGCACCTTCTCTGTTGACTATCACTGCTTGAGCTCTAGATGAGGTGTGCCGGTGGGAAAGGGAGTATAACATGTCTGACATGAGAATCACAGTGTGCCAAGGGAGCTTTCAAGGAGCTTTAGCAGTTACCAAAATTACACCTATCTAATACTTAGGTTATGGAAGCACACCCATAAGATGTGAATAGATAATTAAATATCATCTGCTCAATCTTTTCCATTGCATGCTGGGAAATTACTTGCCGGTTTTGAGGGAGAAATGCTCCTTTGGATGGGATTTGCCAGGAGAAAGGGAAGGGTACCCATGTGTGCAGCCATAAGGTTTGTAATTCATCTGTGCTCTGTGCCAGTGGCTGGTTACTCCTCAGAGCTGTAGAGCTGAGGATAGCATAGCCTCACGGTGAGTAAGCAGGGAGGGAAAAGGTGAGTTGGTTTAGCGATGGATGTAAGGGAGATCAAGGAGAAAAGAATTTACAAAAAGGGGACATTCTGCAAAAGAAATTACAATGTAGTAATAGGGGAGATAAAACCTTAGCAGCTTTATTATTTTTTGAAGAAGCAGAAGGGATCATATCAGGATAGTCAGAGAGATCAGGGAGGAAAAGAGGGGTAGTAAGGACCAAGTATTTAAGTATGACTCTTCAGAAGATCTGTTGCCAGGTTTGAGATCAAATAAGTTGGATATATTACAAATTTGTGAGCATGTAAAATGAGCATGCATGTAAAATGCATGTTCTAAAATATTTTGCAGAGCTGGACTCAAGACTGTGTAGTGCAGAGAATTCTCAATGCTTCCTGACCTTCCTAGCACCTTTCAGGAACTGAAAAAAGTACTTTGCTTTGTTCCCAACTTAGTTTTGCTTGGGCAGCCCCACTGTCAGCTCTTCCCAGCTCTGAGTTGTTTCACACATATGGCAGCTTGCAGGAGTCCCCCTACTTGTTGCTGCATTGAATTTTGATGCACGAGAATGATGTTGAAAAGTGTATCCTACCAGTATCCTTAACTGGATTAGTATTTGAGAGTGGGTTAGTATTCGGGCAAGTTTAATCCAGAGTTGCTTAGGTCCCAATTCTGTATCTGATTCTTCCACAGAACAGATGTTTAATCTGGTCCAGTCCATCTGTTTGGTTGCAAATGGCAGGTTAAATCATGTACATGGAACATGGTGCATTAGACAGGGCATACAGTTCACAGGGAGAAAATGGGGAAAAATCTCCTTCAAACTGATTCCCTTCTTCACAAATAACTTGTAATCAAATTATTTCTTTAAAAAATGAAGTATAAATAGTGCTGCCTTTTTTAATATCTAAGAAGCTTGATGCAGAGGTATGGCTAGACCTCTGTTTCTCCCTGGGGTTTGTGCTGGATTTTGCAAACACTCGGCACTTGGAGAGGTCAGTTTGCATTCCCCTCTCTCTCCACTATGTTGTGTGGGCTATCACACTCAGCTCCCACGAGATCCCACATCTGGTAAAGGATAGAGTGTATGACCCCCCACTCCCAGCCTCTTCCTTACCTCCAGCCTCCCCCCCATCATCTGAGAAGGTTAAACTAAAAGCAACATCTATGATGGCAAAGGTCCAAGTTTGAAATGTGTCCATTGTATGTGTTCAGTTCAAAAACAACATATCAAGGCGAGTGCAGTCCTTACAAGTAGCACCCCTGGGCCTTCTTTTATTCCAAAGCAGAGATATTTACCCAAGGAAAAGAGGGAAGTGACGGGGTAACAGAGTACACATGTTGTGAAAATATGCAGGCAGAGACTGAAGAAAAAATAACATTCTGCCACAAGTAGCTGCCTTGTTCCTCAACATTTTTTTTTTCCTTCAGATTAGAACCAGCCATTTCTTGTGCTCCTTCAAGCACCTTCTGTGGTTTCCTGACAGCTGGCTGGAGAGGATTGAAATCTGGCTTGCAAAATGGGCCATGGGTCATGTTATTTCCAAGAGAGGAGAAGCCAAAATTCCCATAATGGTCAAAATTCACAAGTTTGGGGTTTGCTGGGGTGTTGTCTGGGGTTTTTTTTGGTTTGTTGTTTGTTTGTTTGTTTGTTTTTAATCAGTGGCAGATATTTTAATATATAACTTTAGGGTAAAATTACTAATGAAGAACAATTACAGAATCAGCTCTTCACTTCTCTTCCCTCCTGTTGATTTAGAATGGCAAGCAATGTTTTGTGTGGAGTTGCAGCCTGTCCTTTCAACTCTGCAGTGTGAGAGGGAAATGTTCAGCTTCATAAAAGAGTATGCTGGGGTTTTTCTGGAAGTATTTTGCTGGGTTTTTAATGATGTGATAACGCTTCTCTTGAAAAACTGTTTCATTAACAGAAAGATAGGTCTGAGCAGCAGGCTGCAGCCTGCTATTCTTGCTCCTGGCTCTCCCGAGCCTGAGTTCAAAATACCGATACATTACCAGCTTTATGTTCAAGCAGATGGTTTCTGTTAGGAGCTATAAACCTTTCTGGTCTTTTGTTCTTTGGTGAACAAGTTCTCTTTTTAAAATATTTTTAAAAGAGAATACTTGGTTCACAGAAGTGCTAACTTATTTGACCTGCATTTTAGAGCATGAAGCTTCCTCTTGGGAATAAGGTTCATTGCCCCTGCGGCCAAAGGGCACAGCTCAGAAAGGCAGTGCTATCACCTGAGTGTGGAAAGGAAAGGAAGGAAACCAGGCAGGTGAGAAGTACAAGGGAAAAATGTCAGAGAGAGGCAGCAAGCAGAGAAATTCAACTGTCATGCCTTGCTATTTAGATAGAGTCAAGAAGTCCAGCAAAAGTCCTACTGTTTGTGGGGCATGAGGAAGATTAAAGTGTTGATTGACTCTTGACTTTTGAACAGATGAACAAACAAACAATCCCAGGCAGTGGCAGAGCACGCTTGGGGCAGGTACAGCAGCACTGGGAGTGGAGGGACTGCTTGAGTGGAGAACTGGGACCACATCACCTGCCCAGGGCATACTCTGCATCAGCAACTCTCCCTCCTCTAAGTCTCCCAGAGCATCTTTCTTCTCTTTGCTTTAATAATGTGTTACATTCCTTTCTGTAGAACTAGGATGGGATTAAAGGGGAGAGCACTGTCAGTATAGTTTGCTCCATCCACAACACTTTTAGAGACTTGTTTCATGGCAATTTTAATGTGTTCTTTTTTCTTTTGCAATATGAAGAGTTTCTCAAAGAATTTGAAGGGAACCCAGTTCCATACAGTTCACTGAATAGAGAGGGTTTTAATGAGTAACTGTCCTTGTCTCAACCCACAATTTTTTACCTTTTTCTTTGATTGTCCTCCACATCCCACCAAAGCTGGCTGGGGAGGAGTGAGCAAGAGGACATGTGGTGCTTTGTTGCTGGCTGGGCCTAAACCACAACAGTAAATCAGATTAAAATAATCATCTATTCTTAATCACAGTTAACTCCTGTAGAAAGAAAAAGCAGCACAGTCTAATGGGTAGAAGATGTTGATGGAAACAAGGAGCTCCTTAGTTCTAATGTTCACTCAGCTCTGGACTTGTTGAGTGACAATGGATAACATAGGTAAACCTTTCAGCATGTGGTTAATAACATTGAAATACTCTGTGAAAATGTGTGGGATAGTTATTAGGACCTGCAAAACCTTTGGAAGATACCAATTCCCATATTTCTGCTAGTTATTTATCACAGGGCATCATACTGAATGGTGTAAAAAGCTGTTAAATTAACTAAACAGATGAATGCATCTCTTCAGATCCCTTCATACCCAAGCTACAAATGATGAAAGCTGACTGATAAAAAATTAAACTGATTCAGTCAAATTTTCCCATCACATTACTGTGTTGCAGTGATTTATATGGAGTTATGCCCTTCATTAATGATTTTGCTTACTGTGTCCAATGTATTTATAAGCAAAGTTTATAAATACAACATCTATCAAGTGAGAAGGTCTCCTGTCATAACCTATATCTATTTTCATTAGGGATTTCTGCACCAGAGGTACAAAAATCATTGTTAAAGGGTACGTTTTATAGTCTTCAGCTGTAGAATGTGCCCTTTCAGTGGTATTAACTCTCCTGCTTTCACACCAGAAAGTTGACTTGGCTCCTGGAAGTTGTATTGAGTGCCAAAACAGATTACTTCTACTGTGTAACCAGTTTTCACCTGTTCTTGTATACAAAAGCATTAATGAAAGAATACTTCTTGGATTGGTTTAATGGTTAGAGGAATGTGGTGCAAATCAAGGCTTTGCTAGGCAGTAGCTTAGGTACACTGTGGGATTGTTTGCAAACCCCTTTAACTATCTGTACAGCACCTTCCTTTTTGGAAAATGGGTGTAAGAATACTGCCACTTTTCAGGCTTCCTTACTTCCAAGCTGTTGGCAGAGACTTAATGCTCTGAATCGCTAGCTATTCTTACTATACATATGATTTATTTTTTTTTAAGTCTGTTTTCTAGTTTTGGTGTGATTTGCTATCGTAGCAATAGCCCTGTTTTTAATATGACATACTGTACTCACTATTGTTTGAAATGGCCATTCGAGCACTTGACAATAACGTTTTCTTTCCAAACTTGCTCGTATTTTTTCCAGCACTGATTTTTTTTTTTTTTTCCTTTCCTGTTTATCTAAAGTAGCTGAAGGAAAAGGACACATTGCGTCAAGGCTGATAGGGCAAGAATTAGACCTACTCTATGTGCTGGTTGTATCCAGGCCTATGAGCACTTCCTTTCTCCCCCCCATACCCAAAGGCAACTCTACTCCATTCTTTGGGGTGGGCAGGATGCTGAGATTTACAAGACCTCTACCCTTTGAAGTACAGAGGGACATGGTCCTTTCACATTCTTTTACAAAGCTTGAGGAAAATAGGTTCAGGGATCGTGGGGATGGAAAGCTTCTCATTCCCCACATTTCAGGTGATGTGTTTGCCGTGGGAGTCATAGTAAAGGAGTAAAAGGTTTGCTGTGATTTGGTGCTTGGGATTGGTTACAGTTTAAAACCTGGTATGGGCTTAGTGCAAAGCCAAATTCTTAAGCCATTTAGTCCTACTGCATACATGTTTACTCCTGTGTGGGTATGGACATAATGGGAGAAGTTGCTCTCTTGGAGTTGCAGAGGGTTTGTTAACACATGGAAATCCCACCAGTTTCACTTAATCAGTTTAAGGGATTTACTGAAACTCATGCCACACCCATGTTCCTCCTCTGTTTGAGCTACATTTCAGTAAGTGCTTACACAAGGGTTTGCTATAGTTTAAGTAAATTGGATACAAACTGTACATTTACTTAAAGCAGTGTCTTTTTCCTACGTAAACAAGAGTGAAGGCAAAACCTGTGGACAGCCCCCTTCCTCCACACCCAGCTGGAAGGTGTCACTGAGCCCTGTTACTTAGCCACAGTCTTCCATCAGCCACCTCCGACTGCTCAGCCATGGGCAGGGTTTGTGTGTGTGCTCCCCGGTATGTTTCACGGCGGAGGCTGAAGGTGCATTAGCTCCCACAGTTTAAACTGATGTGACAAATCCTGCCTGACGAGCGCTCATCCCGGCGGCAGAGCCGGCTGCTGGGGCAGGCAGGAGCCTGGGCAGGAGCAGAGACAGCTGGAGGGCAGCAGTATCACAGCCCAGGATGCCTGTTCACGGGCAGCTTCTGCCCATCCCCTCACTTGCACACAAGCAAAGTTCCCTTCAACCAGCTTATTCGTGCCATACCTCTTACTAACGAATTCAAAGCTGATGTAGTTTACAAGTCAAAGGGCATCAACTTCTACATGCTGCTGTACCAATATTCAACCTGTCAGATGTCAGGAGATTTGTCTACTGTAAGTCATTTCCATTTTCCAGTTAGTGCAGAATATTCGAGAAAGCACATTTCTGTTCAAAATCCAAGAGGACTCCAGTTGCCATTTCTCTTCATGGTAATTTACTGTCTATACTTCAAACTCTGGAATACCTTTGCACAGCTACTTTTCCATTTCACTCATCATCTGATTTTGCTTTGTTTACCACTGCTGACCAAAAGGAGCGTTTTCTTTCCACTGCCTTCAGTGGAACTAAGTGGGGCAGGGTCCAATTGCCTCTGTCGTAACCAGGGAAGAGCTTTTATAAGTACCTGAAAAAACACTTCAGCTTCAAGGAGCAAACATGTAGGACCTCATGGGCTACATTCAGTAGCTATTGAAAAGTGGATCAAATAGTTTCTTTCTGTATTTCCCCAGGGTTCAGCTCCCTAGCAGTTCAAACTGTTCAATCTGCCCCTACTCATTCAGCTCCCAGCTGTGTGTTCCCCTCTCCTTTTCTTGCACTGGCATTTTCCTGACCTGAATAGTTACATGAACTGGCTTAAACTGGCTGAAAAACAATCCGGGGGGACTTTTTTAGGCCACTCAGCTGGAACTGGTTGAAGGTGCTGTGGAACTGCATCTTTAGATAATCGTCCATCAGCTCCTCTAAGCTTTCCTATTACATAAGGGAGCCCTGGCTGGTGCTGTTTCCAGGCCAGTTTCGGAATGTGGTGGCCTGTGTTTCATAGCTAGTTTACAAATGCAATTCTCCATAAAGATGAAGCAGTCACATTCTTAAAACGACTATAAATTGTTTCCTAAGTGAATTCCTCTATCAGCTATTTAACATGATGAAGGGTTTAATTTCAGTGCAATACTACAGGTCTGCAGACTTATATTAGGCATTTTACTCTGTAAGGTTTCGCCTACTTTGCCTCTAGTAGTTACTAAAACTAAGCTAACAGTTTGAAGGGATTTGCCTTTCGGAAGCAGCCTGTAGCAAGAGCAGGGATTAGAGCTCAGTTTGCTGTAGCCCCTTTCTTTCCCCTACCAGCAAAGAGCTGTTGATTGCCTTAATTGCTCCGCCTTAAAGGATCCTCACTCCAGAGCAGCATACTGGTGCAGGATGAGACCTAGAACTGCAGTTTACTAGAGAAAGGCCATGGTCAGGCCTGGAAGCTTTGCTGGTGGTTTTAGCAGAGAAGTCCCAGACTGAATGGTCAGAGCTCACAGAGCATTCCTGTCCTTCACCTTACTCTGCCTGATCCACTGGCCATGCACTGGCCAATGGTAGGAAGGCTTGTGCAGCTGCCCATTCATCATCTGCATTTTGTAGGTAAAGAGCTTCTGATCCCAGCAGTCTTAGGGCTTTTTGTTTTTTGGCAACACTAAACTAATTTGCAGAGTGAGGAAGCTTTGATCAGGCAATCCCGGTCTGGTTTTGCTGTATTTTCTTCATCTGTTGAGTAATCCCTGGCCAAAGGAGGGTGATCAGGAGCTAGTGGATGTCTGTGTTTGTAAGCACGGAAGCAGTATCACTACTCCTGCAACACCAGAAAGCATCTCCAACAAAGGCGTTGGAGACACATGAAAGCCCCCCAGTGACCTCCAAAGGAAGCCCACAGGTTAAGACCAATGAAGATGTAGGCAAGGGATTGCCCCTGTACCTAGGGAGCAGGGAGCATCTGGGTATGATGATGTGTTGTGAGTAATCTGTTAAGGAGTTTAAATTTCTTTTGTTTGTGTTTGGTCATTTGGGCATTGGGAATTGCTCTCATCTTAACCTTGATGGGCAGGCAGAGCTAGTCACACCATGACTGTTGCAGTTGTCTTATACTTTCCGTTATACAATCTTGTTTACATCTAATTATAATTTACCATAGAATTTGAGCCAAAAATGCTTATAGAAGGGACTTGTTTCTGGGTGGTTTTGATGCAAAGTTTCTTTGAAGTTTGTATTGCGTTAGGAAATAGTGATTGTCTTACAAGCAATTGAAAGCAACTCTCCTTTTCTTAAAAAGCTCCATGGCCTCCAGTTTTGAGTGCAGATTATACATGGTTGATGGTGCATGGGATGCTAGGAGAAAAAAAGGGAAGAATTTTTATTTTCACAGGAAAGCTTATTCAGAGAGTGATACTCCTCCACATCCTCCAGCACAAGGTTGAATCCATTTTCTTTTGAAATTCCTTTTTCTACCCTTTAGGAACTGTTGAGTGGCTGGAAGGCAGTACTAGGGAATAGGAAGTTAAGCTGTGTCCTTGGATTCACAGTACTGCTCTGGGCATCTTAAAGGAATGAGAATGGAAGTGACAAGGAGTAGATCCATGACAGTGATGGGCTGGAAAACTGTTGAAGCAGAAGAGGGTGGGAGTGACAGCCACAATGAGCTTTAAGGTTGGGGTGGGAAAAGAAGGGGATGCACATAGGAAGATATCGCTTAAAGGGACTTAAATGTATCCACACCTTAAATGTATGCTGAGGTTTTTGAGTTTAGCTGTTTCACTGTTACATGGCAGTTGACTGACAAGTTACTTGCTTTGTTCCCCTCTTGCCTTTAGGAAGACCAGTGTGGTTCCTATTTGTGGAAGCAGTTAAAAGTATACAACTTAGATATAAAGCTATCTGAACCCTAAAAATACCAGCATTTTTCTGTGATGGAATGCTGGAGGGTAATGCAATTTGGCATTTTAAATTATTAAGTGTTTGACAATACTAAACCATACCTTGGTATTTTGGCTCTATGTTTTTCCATCTAATACTATTGGAACTCAGTAAATTTTGCAAAAAATGGCATGAACAGCAAGTCCAAATTCTGATGACTTTTCTTTGATGGGCCCATTCAGTGGAAACATTAAAGGCATCTCATTTTATGAATCCTCTGAAAAAAAGCAGTTCAGTAGTTCAGAGCAAGGGGGACTTTTGGTGAACTATAAGGTGAGATTTTTATCTAAATAAGTTTTAAAGACCCCTTTGGTGAAATGGTATCTACTTCTTCAGTACAAATTAATTCACAGCAAGGGCAACATTTTATTTTGGTAATAAC
>NW_008585935.1:0-3871 GCF_000691845.1 Merops nubicus | reverse complement strand
TTCCCTAAGTTTCTTTAAACTTTTGGAGTACTCCTGGATGTCACTTGAATTTGACCTACTTCTACCAATCACGAAACTTACTTCCATCTCTGGCTATTCCAAAATGCTTGGGTTCAGTATTGGCAGCATTTATACCCTTCTCATCTTTCCCCTAAAACTGGAAACTCTCTTGATTTATGAGGGGCAAGGAGTGGCCTGAAATGATAAAATCATCTTAGGAGACTATAAAATTTATTGTGAGACGGAGATCTATTAGCATGTAAAATTTTCTTTGGCTTGATTACATCTTAAAGTTGACCAGAACGCACACAAATAGTTCCAGTTCTAAGAAGCACGCAGCCCTCAGTTTTGCATACGGCCATCTCTCCAAACCACAAGTCACTGAAGAATGTCAGTGTGATGTTTGGCTGGCTAAAGGAAGGCAGAACTCCTAAAGCAGGCATGTGGTTTATATCCCTGAAGTAAGAAGACTCAAACATTAGAGAGATTATTTTCTTTCACATGTATTATAATTTACTTTTTTTCCACAGTCTGAAGTAGCAGCACCTGTGTAACCTTATTTAACTGCCTTCACACATTTGCTTTCCCTCAGCTAATATTCTGCCAGTGTGACAAACTTTCCTCTCTTTGAACTGCAGAACACCGTGAAAGCTGGTATTTCTCAGCCTTGTCCAATAATGCAAATGTCTTCTGTGCACTCTTCTTTGGGAGCTCTCACTACTAATACCATAAGAACATCACTATTATCAGACAAGAATAAACCTTACAGGAAAGCTGTTACAACTCACTAAAACCAAAAGAGGTCGATGCATATAAGGATCTATTGTTTGCCTAGCCCTGAGCCTTTCCCAGGCGTGGCTCAGTACAGATAGTTTGCTGCTGCTCTTTGATTAAGAGTTTTTTCTCCAGCAGAGGCTGTGAGGAACATATATCCATAGACTGGAATCCAGCGTTAACAAGAGGAGCTTGCAGTTATGTTTCCTTACCCTTATGTTGACAAAAGTAAAAAACAGTATGTTTTACAACCCTTAAGTCCTTTCCCACCCTCTGAGGGCCTGAGGGATGTTCACTCAGTTTTTGGCTTCCCAGCTCATTCTTCTAATGACAATGCCAGTTAGGCTGGGGTATTTGAAACCTGCATATAAGTTCACCAAGGACTACAGAGAGCTGAGACTTGTCACATATTTAATTTCTGTTTACTGGGACACCACAGAAAAATGATGATAATCACAGTTTGCATCCCAGCCAAGGAGTTTTGTCTCCATTCCAATTTATTTTCCACTCACAAGAATATATCCTTTTCTATCTCTACAGTGATGGTAGTTCACAGCAAATGATCTGCCATGTGGATAAGTGGCATTCAGTTCCTCACTTGCTGCTTTCTGCCATCTGGCACAGTTGCTTTGCTGTTACTTCTTATCCAGCCTAGCAGAGCTGGCTCTCCCTGGCATGGCCTAGAGTTGATTTCAGAGAAATGCAGGTCTGTGAAAAGATAGGTGCTAGTTCCTAACAAAAGGGGGCAATTCATAGCTGAATTCAGTCTTCTTTTAAGTCCAGAATACCTGCCTTCCAGTGACCTTACTTTTATGGTGAACAGCCCTTTTGTCAGAGGTCTTAGCGACATAGGGAAGGGAAATTGTTAAAATACTAATTTTATTTCCATGCTATCCCTTTAAACATGAGCCAACTCTGTGTTTTCCTGAGAACCAATGAGGCTTGAGATTTTTTTTTTAAATTAAAAACCAGCAAAGGTGGGGCTTGGATTTCCTTTCCCGTAGAATGCATTTGAAGCACCTCTGTCTCCAGCTGGCTATGGGAGCAGAGCCAGCCTGTAATGGTTTCAAGCCTAGTGTGTGCACAGGGAAAAGGGTTTTCACCTGATTGATGACTCTGAAAGCATTTGCAGTGTGGAGTGCCGAAGCTGGTAGCACTGAAGTTGTTTAGAAGAGAAGAGAGAGAAGGTGGATGTGTTCTTCAAAACCTGGCCTTTCTTCCCTGTCAAGTGCAGTAAATGGTGCATGAAGGGTCTCATTTCATCTGCTTGTGGGCACTCTGCTCCATCAAACCTTTTGAAGTGGTTGCCAGAGGATGTAGCTGAGATCGGCTGAACTTCCTCAGAGTTCTCCTTGGCCCTACAGTTACTCTTTCAGCTGGGCTATCAAAAGTTTTGTTATTGGGGCTATCCATTAGGTCTTCCAAGAAGTAGGCCTGAAAATGAATTGTTCACCCTGATATTGCTGAAGAATTCACAGCAGTGTGACACTGCTGTGAAATCCTTCACAATTTCGGTATCTTTTCCGACCTTACATAACATTTACTGCTTCCCGGGCATCATATTGCTCCAGTTTTAATCTGGGTTTCTTAAGGAAATTTGTAGTACCTCTACCTGTTCTGTTACACAATGGCCCCATTGTCATTTCCTTAGGTATGATAACAACGATATTGTCCAGAATGACTTAATCTTTACTTTAGGGCCTTGTGATCTTGCAGTCATCTTTATAGCCCCTTGCTAATGGGAACGCTTCCAGCATTATGCTGGAGAGGGGAAAAGGAAACATCTTTGTAAAGAAGTCTGCTCTCAATCATCACGTGTGGGTAGGAGTGAGGTGTATTATGTTCAAGGTTCACAGGTTCAAGGAGCAGGAAATAGGATAGGGTGATAAGCAGAATGTGAAACGGCCCCCAGGCTTGCACTTTGGAGGAGCTGACTTCATTTTGAGTGGGGAGAACACATCCTTAGGAGCCATTAAAAGTATGAAAAAGGTAGAAGAAATATGGAGACTAGACAGAAGAGAAGGAGACTGAAGAAAGAACAAAGGGCAAGTTAGCACAGACCTGCTTCTTGAGATGTGTGTCTGTAAAAATGGGGCTGGATGTCTGAAAATGTGCTTTTCTGCAGGTTTTCAGGTTCCTGCTTCTCACCAGCTCAGGAGCTGCATGCATGGCCTGTTTCACGATAGTGTTTCTGTGTGGAACCATAAAGCACAGACATGCTTGAAGATGGGCAGGTGGCAAGAGAAATTATCTGAGCTTTATCAAAAGCCAGAAATTCGGGGAGACAGACGTTAGGTTTCAGTTTTGGGCAGATGCTCAGGTCAAGTCTTATTTTGTCCAAACCACTTCCCCTACCCTTAGGCGTGATATTTTCAGACTGAAAGGATGGGCAAAGCCCGGGGAGATTCCAGAGCACGGCTTGTTTCGCAGCTGGCTGGAGATGGAATTCAGCAGCAACAAAGCAAGACTCGCTCCTCTCCTGCGGGTGCGGCGAGAGCCGGGCGCTGTACGCGCGCCCAGGCGCCGGCACACGCGTGCATGCGCACACACCGGCACAAACCAGTTCCCTCCTGCCTGCTGGGGAGGCTTCGCTTCTGGGAGCTGCGGCCAGAGATTTTATTTAAGCCGTTCAGACTGTGAGCGCTGTAGCCCTGCCTGCCTCCTTCCTCTCTCAGCACCCCGCCAGAAAAATCCTCCCCCTCACCTCCCTCCCTTTCCAGCACACACAGCACAAAAAGCCAAAACCGACCCAAGCTTGCCTTTGCAGCTGGGACTTATCAGCCAGAACACACACATGTAGGTCATCCATGGGAACTCGGCAAAGTGTTGGATCAACCAGAGCGCTGGGGGGGTGCAGGGCAGCGGGAGGAGCAGGGCTGGAGTCTTTTTTTATCATTATTATTATTATTGTCTTCTCTTTTAGAAAGGAAAAGGAAGAAAGATTACAGCAGCTTTTCTATTAAATGAAAAGATTAGCATGCCGTGGATGCTTTGCTGGGGCGTGATGAGATTTGCAGCAGATGAGTTGGTTGCTAGGCAATGCTAATGAAAAGCAGGCTTTCAAAACTTCTGTGCTGTGTGGGCCCAAAAGTTATCT
>NW_008585934.1:0-3831 GCF_000691845.1 Merops nubicus | reverse complement strand
ACCGGCGGCATCTAAACCCACATCAGTAAGGTAGAGGGAGGTGGGGGAGTGGAGGGGAAGAGCAGGGAGAGGGAGAGACAGAGATAGAGAAGAGAGAGGCAAGCAGGCAGAGGGAGGGCAAGCGGGTGGGCAAGGGGGGAGCAGGGAGGAAGGGAGCCCACAGACAGCAGTGCCTGGCACCCTGACAGCTTGCTGCTGGAATTCGTCTTCTGGAGCCGTTACAGGTTTATGGATGCCTCCAGACTGACAAGCTGACAAGCTGAGGAAACTACACTTAGCAAATGTATTCAGCAGCAGTAAATTGCTTCTCTTGCCCTAATGTGGCTTGCAGTTTCACTCAGCGAACTGATTTCATTATCGAGGAGGGAGGAGCAAACCAACCCAACGGCACATGAGCTAAGTATACTCAGACACTATTACTGGAATAGGGAGACTGGAATAAATCTGCAGAGGGACACAGAAAAATGACCTTCTTGTGCACCAGTAATAAAAAATTAACATGTTAAAAGAACAAATACTTAAATCTGAGGCCGTGTTCTGTCCCTACACCTAAGCGTGTTTGGTTGCATTGGTGGTGGGGGAGCTAAACCCTCTATATCCCTGAAAAACTGGCTCAAAAGGGACTCTCCAATTTAGAAGGTAACAGAAAACGGTGTCCTCGAGGAGGGGAGAGGCAGGCAGGAAAGGAGGTGCTTCTGACCACAGCAGCATACAGTGCTCTTTGAAGATGCAATGCCGCAGGTATGCTCAAAGTTACATCTTTTCCTAGTCAGGGTTTGGGAGAAAAGGGTTTTCAGACAGGATGACACACTAGCATACATCTCTAGAGGAGTTATTTTAACAGGAGCTGACAGCACACAGCAAACACTTCTGTAATAAGGCAGTGAAAACTTGGAATGTTATGGGGTTTTAGAGAGTGCTCGGAAAGAGGCCTGAATCTCAGTGATTCAAGTGCTATCTCTGTTACAAAGTGAACCAAGCACCTCCCTAAAATTTTATCCCAACAATAACAAGCTAAAAACTACAATCAGAAACAACAGTCAGTTATCAGACTCCTGGGGTTACCTACTACAACTTAACCTGCTTGTCTATCTTCTCCCAGTTAAATCGACCAGCTCCAGTAAGGTCTGACTCAAAGATATTTTCTACCGTCTCATTGCTCCAACAGGACACAAACAAGATCGGGAAGCTGAGGTAGAAAAAGTCTTAAATTTTTTATTATGAGTAGATGATTTTGCTTTTGAATTAACAATAAAACTAATTCAGAATGGGCATACTGTTATGTATGCTTTCTGTTCTACAACAGCACAATGATTTGCTCAGTGTTGTTTAATCCTAGAAGATACACTACAAAAACATAGCAAATATTTATTCATTTACTTAATATGAAAACTAAAAAAGCATTGAAGTCTTTCAGGAAGAAAAGCACACAGACATTAAGATATTTATTGCCAAGCAGCGAATAAAAGACAAATTGCTGAGGGACAAGGATTATAGACATGAAACTAGTGCTGCTGTCCTAATCAATCAACAAAAGTTAAATGGATGTTGAGTATCTTTGAAAAATGTTGTTTCCACATCTAACAGAGGAGACAACTCCCTGTTCTGCCTCATTTGAAAAAAATCTTCTCGCATACTTGTCATGCTACAATGTAGCACTGCAAGTTTGCAAGCCTCTTTGTGGACTGCAGATGGATGATGCTGACAAAAATATCCATTTATACATAACCTAAAACCATTTAAATTTTTAGATTCCAGCTGCTGTCTATGCCAGTAGACAAACCCCTTCCATTCAAGCTGTGGTATGAAAAAAGCAGATGTTGAAAATCTCTCGATACTCTGCTAAACACAAAGATGACAGAAAATCCTAACTCCAAAGAACTGATTTTCAGAATAACCAACATTTTTACAACGATTTTTCACCATACATCTAATACATTTTCCCCCAGTCTCTAGCATCTTACAGAGATTCATGTTTACCAGAAACTTGCTCAGAGTCTTTTCAAATTTATTCACTTAGAAAATGTTAGAAGAATTACTGCTGCTCCAGGTATATGAAGACAATCAACTTCTGCTCAATGCCTAATATCACAAATGCAGTATCTCTCTCAAAGGCTAGATTGCCTCTCCCCTTCATCCCCCCTACCCAAACCTCCCACACTCTCCCACTCCCCCCCAAGTCCCAGAACTATTCCATACTGTCCCCTGGGTCAATGGCAAACAGAGAAAAAATTAGTTCAATTGCTCTTAAGCATCACTTAAAGGCGAGCACATCAACTGTGTCCTCAAGCTAGCAGGTAGTTACGGTGACATTTCAGTGCTATCTTCCTCAACAGTCAGTCCCAGCTACCCTGGCATGACACAAACTGTAGTTCTGCTCAGTATCACTTCATGGTGGCTCCCTCCAAAGAACCCTGGAAATAAAAGGGAAATGCTGAGTGTTGCTACTAGTTAGGAGAGAGCCTCTACTGCTGCACATTTTAAGTAGTCTCCCCTTTGCAGATGGCTTCCTTGGTCATGAAGATCAGGATAGCCATGTAAATGTCTCTATAATATATCCTGTGTGGGGTATGAGACACAGTAAGGCATTTCTGACACCATTATGTGATCTTTGTATTCACTGCTCGACATATTTTAATCATTAACATCTTATGTAGTGAGAGCAGAGGTACAGTTACAGAACTACATGACATCTAAGCAAAGGTTTTCACCAGGATCAGCAGACTATTTCTGAGAAGTCCAAGGAAAAATGACCAAGAAAATCAAGCCAATCATCAGTAGCTTTGATTTGCTATAAATGTGTCTGTATTTTTATTAGACAATTTTTGTAGATCCATGAATTAAAACAGATTTTAGAAGTAACTTTTGCTAGGGTAATGCCTAGGAAAATGAAGCAAACTCAAAATGTCTAGTCATGATTCAGATTAATGCCTCTCTTCTGTCACTGGTTGAAATCATGTACCTGATGCAGCATTTCTGGACCAGCCTGTATCTTTCCTCTACTTCTAAAACAATCTGGAAAACCCATCTGAAAACCAGAAACAAATATTTGGAGAAATTGATGGGGCCTGAATGGTTCTCGAACTACCAAGAAGCAGCAGGACATGTTTGTTTAGTTTACATTCCTTGAAAAATTTTCTTCATCAGGCTTTATTTTGTAAGCCACCATGGCATGATAGCATTGATAGTGCTGCCCCTAAACAATTCTTGACCTCCAGACAGAAACACATAACGACCTAGTGCAGTTTACAGCAATGTGCCAAACAAGAATTTCTCACCCCATTCTTCAGTCTCGCACAGACACTAGTCTCCTCTGTGCACAGATCATGTCCCCCAGGGCTCTGTCCACCATTCCACCAATTCACTTCACCACATTTTACAAGTAAAGAAAACTCACAGGACAT
The DNA here is from genome assembly GCF_000691845.1 of Merops nubicus. Taxonomy (NCBI): domain Eukaryota; kingdom Metazoa; phylum Chordata; class Aves; order Coraciiformes; family Meropidae; genus Merops; species Merops nubicus. The sequence continues at coordinate 427 of NW_008585934.1, read as the reverse complement.
GCTGTAGCCAAACTCATAAATCTTGAAATTCTCACTGCAGCCAGTGAAGACCAAACATGTTTGTGTGTAAATTTCACTGGAAAAATACCAGTAAAGATAGATCACTACCAACATACTTTACCAATGCACTAAGTACCTGGAAAAAATTAGATTTCTTTTGAACTCCTGCATCCTTCCTCACCCAAATATTGGTAAAGAATCTAGATGACTTTAGCTCCTCTCAGAAAGATACCTAGACACAAAGTAGATTTTCTGGGGATCACCGAGGGAGAAAGGAAAACTCCCTTGTTCTCTTTAGCAGACACAGAAGGGCTAAGAGAAGATTTAACACAGTCAATACCTCTTTACCAACAAAACACCAGCTTCCTGTCCTCCATTTCCCCTTTACCTGATGTTAACAGAGATCTACAGCCGGACCAGCCGGGGG
>NW_008585933.1:0-2633 GCF_000691845.1 Merops nubicus | reverse complement strand
CCTCACTGCCTGTGGAATCAGTGTTTCACACTCATGTGGAGGGGGCTAGGCATCGTGGCCCTGGTTCAGGAACTCAGCAGGTGTCTGCCCTGGTGCCTGTGGTAGTGCTTTCCTTTGCCAGCCTGTTTCATCTCTCTCTGTGTCTCTTCATTGTGCCCTTCAGTACATGGGGCTGATCAACCTCACATTTGTGTTTTCCCACTCAGACTTCTTTGGGGCAAAGGATCTGACTTCTGCTCTCCTGTGTTCATTCTGGGAAGGAGGTTACAGAGAGTAGCCACATCTGTGAGTTCACAGTGGGAGGATACTGTGGAGACACTGCAAGAATGTGGAAAGGAGATGATACTGGATCCATTCCTTGAGCCAAAAGATTTCTACCCATGATCATTTGCAAATATCCTTGGAAGTATTTGATAGACACACTGTAGTGATTTGTTTAGAACATTACCATGGGAACACAAACTCATTTATCTCATTTATGTGCATGGTCCCCATAGTGCCTTGCTGCAATTGCTGCTCAGTCCTGAGTCTTAATTGGATATTTTAAAATGCACAATATGCAAATTACAGTTGTGTTATGTGCAAAGTCTCCAAATAATTCACTGTGGAGTTATTCTTGACCTGTTCATAAGCCTGACTCCAGTGTCACTTCTAGGGAAGCTCAGGCAATGGTCATGCAAGTACCTACTGATTGAGTGCTGTAGAAGTTACTGAGATGTTGATCTGGGTTGGAACTAGATTCAAGTAGGCTGTTTTGCTTTCCAAAGCCGGGGGGGGAGGAGGGGGAAATTACATAAAGCAAAATTCATTGGGGAAGGAAAGTGCCTATATCTCTTCAGCAGAATATGCCAGTAACAGCTGAGCACTCCTTCAACTGAATTTGTGTTTTACACAGGCATCAGTAAAGCTACTAAAATAGGTCAAATACCTGCATTGTGAGGCTGTTGCAAGTATTTGTGTCAGTGTTCTGAAGAATGCCTTTTGAGAAGTTTTCTTCGTAGTATGTTCACAGCTTGTTTTGCCTGCTGAAAAGTTTGTGCTTTCATAAGGCAATTGCATTGAGATTAAATCCTTTGGTGGAGTCCCAGCAGAATGCAGTTTGACAGTGGTGATCTTCAGCACTTCCTTAGGCTAGCAAATATTTATTATTCAGTTGGAACAATAAAGTGGGATCAGTTAGAGAAGGGAAGATACTGCTGCAGGGTGGCTTGCCTGGAAAAAGAAAAACCTTCACTTTTTTAAAAAAAGTATTCTGTGGGCTTTAATTGGCTAAAGTTAAATACTTTTGTGAAAATGTCCAAAGTGAGGTCAATGTTTTTTGCTACTATGCTTACTCTGATAGTATTAACAGATAGACGTTTAACTCTTCTCACTCTGATCTTGTCTGTTTGCTGCCTTTAGTACCTCCAGAAGAGTGTGGCATTCAAGTTACTGAGCAGGCAGGAACATCCCACAATCTGTGTGTCAAGCTGGGTGACTGAAGCACCCAAAAGAGGGTGACAATTTGGAGTATGTATCCCTATCCTCTTTCTTTCTGGACTGCAATGTCAATGTCAGTGGGAGTTTGCAATATAGGAGAAGACCTGAGGACCCAGAGTAACATGAAGGTAGCCCTACTTCAGTTTTGAGTGTAGATCTCCAGAGATCCCTTCCACCCCAAATTATTCAGTGGTTCTTTTTTGTTCTGACTGTGGCACCTTGTAGTAACAGCTTCTTTAGTGATGATTTATCTCAGCAGAACACTTAGATGCTCTCTACAGCACTGAACTTCAGTAGTCCCTTTCCTCCCTTCTTCAGTGGAACATACTTCTCACATCTTCTTGAAGCTCTCACCATCTCTCAAAAGAGCTGTCCTTTGGTAAACCACATTTATGTCCTTTTTCTGGTAAGCTTTGGGGCCAAAATTCTTTGATAATATTTGGCATTGCTAATACTGGGCTTATATTCCACCACTCACACTGGCCAGCTACTAATTTTTTGAAGTACAAGTAGCTTTCAAGATGTCTGAGTGAGGCTCCCATGCTGGAGATAGGTCATACAAGTAACAGCAGCACTGTTTTGATCTGGGAACGTTTAAGTAGTTTGAATGACATGGGAAGAAAGCAAACAAGCAGATGCCTTTGAGACTGCTATTACCAAGTCACTATAAGATCTGGTTCTATATCCAGAGCAGTTTTTCCCCCCGTGCAACTGCCATTCCTGTCTTCAGCTCAGTCTCTCTCCGTGTTGACTCTTTGAGGTGTGGGGTTTGTATCCTATGGCTGTCAGCCATCTGAAGGTTTGGATATTTTGGATGAGGTAGGAATTTTTTCCACCCTTTCTCTGTGTTTTTGTTTACAATTTCCAACTCTCTTTTGTGCTTGGTGTCATGATCCTGAGGGCACTAATAGAACTTAATTACCCTGATCAGCCTCCCCTGAGGTGTCCACAACACACCTGATACCCAATGCCCCAGGAGCTCCATTTAAACTCTGGGTGGGGGCACATGGCTTTAGTCTGACTTATGTTGTAGGTATGCTTGTATCTGTCTTGTCTTTTGATGTTTTGCCTTACTGGCTGGATTTTTGTCTCTGTCTCCATCCACTAGCTGGATCTCCAAATTCTATATTTGGTATCTTGTTTCCTGTTTTTTT
>NW_008585932.1:0-3544 GCF_000691845.1 Merops nubicus | reverse complement strand
GAGGGGACGGTCGCGCCCTTGCCAAGCGTCCCTGGTCAGAGGGCGCCTGCCTGCTGAGTCCAAGCTCCCGGTATCGGGCCGGTAGGTTCGGGTCCTTTTCCCCCAGCGCTAAGTAGTGCTGTGTATTTTCATTAAACAGCCCCAAAGATGATGGGCTCAAATCAGGGCCTTAAAGACCTCCTGAGAACATCAGCCACCCATCTCCTGAGGCAGCCCCTCAGCTACACCATGTGCCTCCCAAGATGAAAGTGGTTGATATTCAGTGCGGGAGTGGAGAAATAACTGACTGTGGATCCAACGCCAACAACCAGAAAAGCCACTAGTCCAAAGAACAAGGCAACAGGATGGTCAAAGACCAGACTGAAAATCAGGAAGGTCATATGATGAAGCAGAGCCAAAAACAGTTTTCCCAGGGGAAAACTCTAGGAAAGCTTTTGTAAGGAACCACAGCCACCACAGCAGCAGGCCAAATCCAGAGTGACAGCAAAGCTTGGAAGTGAAAAATAAAGAGCCTGAACGCGGGACCAAGAAATCTATTCCAAATGATCAAGCTTCTCTTCAGGATAAACCCTCATTATAACCAGAAACAGTGGGTAAGAGCAGATGGGTGTTGCAGCAGGCAGCAAGACTGAGAGGCCAGGAGCCAGGGGGCTGACTGTAGATAGCCATGGCCTTCAACTTGACTCAGCATTTTGTAAAAACACTGGCAGCACGTGCAGGACACTTGTGGCCATGAGACAGTTGAGAAGAAGGGCTTGATGTAAAAGAAAACTCTTTTTTTTGCTTGTAATACTTATAACCTTGTCTGGTTCCCTGATGTAATTCACCACAGGGCCACATGGAAGCTTGTTTCTCCAGGGCTGTAGATGACAGGAAAAGGTGGTCTGCAAACTGAAGTGCCTGTTTATCGTGACTTGAATTACTCTTCAAGTCTCAACATCAGGTAAAGGGAGAAAAATATGCCACGTATGGAGAAAGGCTCTTTGAACAACTATTTCAAAAATTATTTTCAAGTAACTTGTATGGATCTGAGGATGACAGATATTCAGGAACTGAAGGTTTGGAAGTGATAAAGATACATATTGGGATGTACTCTGGCAAAGTGTAAGCATTTTAGTATGCTGGCTCGTGTTTTGTTACTGGCTCTTCATGCTGCAGAGCTACATTCAACTGTCTCCATCTCACCTATTATTTTCATTTAGAAATAATTCATCACAATGTTGTTCAGATCATTTTAAGTTGGCTACAACTTAAAAGAGTGACAAATCTTGCATAAATGCTAAAAATAGCACAGATGCTAATTTAAGAGTAGGCAGGACCAAGCACTTTAAGCACCCTTTTAGAAAGTGTTTCTGGTGTGAAATCCCAGCCCTGTTGAAATTTAGAGAATTTGTCAATCCAGACAGGCCTTTAGCCTTGAAGTTTATAACTGGGCTTTTGAGAGCTCTTGCCACACTCCAATCTAGCATCAGCCACCCCTGGAAGTCACTGCTACCTACCAACTGCCTCCTGGAGGGTACCACACAGACTGCATGAAGCTTATGCCCTTGGTCTCCTGACACGTTGCTCCTCTTAAATCCTTCCCAACAGACTCTCCTGCTGGCTCCAAGATCTGCCCCACACCATGCAGCTCATCCAGCTGCATCACACCACAGAAGGCTGGCAGTGTGTGTGAAGCAACCAAGAAACACACCTTCCCCTGTTGCTGCAGCCCTGTGCCTAGACCAGCCCACACAACACAAAGTGGGGACACGCCCCAGCAGCACGGCCTGAAGCAGGATATGTGACAAAGCTCAGAAAGCCATCCTTGGGGTTAAAAGGAAGCTGTGGGTTTGATACCTGTGTGAGACACTCGACTGCAAACAGCCTGGCCACTGTAACTCTCCACTGCTGCTAGCTCTAAAACCAGACAAGAGCTATCCAGCACGTTTAGTGGGTAACACAAAAAAGACAAAAATGCAAACATCAGAGAAGACAAGGCCTGCTCCATGAGACAAATGAGGAAACTTAACCAGTCACCCAGGAAATAAAGAGGAAATAAGGAAACATTCAAAGAGGTCTTAGCATTTTATTACAATTTATGGTTACTCTGGGTTTTCTGCTATGTAGGCCTTGACTGAAAACATTAAAAATCTGCAAGTTTTGGTGTGTCTTTGAAAACATGTACATGCACTGATGTATCACCATATCACAGGCACATTCACTGTACTCAAAGAAAGGCTCATGGATGTATTTTAATGAAGTTTTAAATCTACTGTAGGTAAATGTTCTTCTTCTTTGGAAAATGTAAACTCACCTTTTCGAAGCTGCTTTACTTCCAGAGAGAATGCCTGGGTTATAACAGTAGCTTTTGAATTTCAGTGAGAATACCTACTTCTCAGTATCTGAGGATTTAAGTAACACTTTATAATGTACATCTCAAACACTGTTCAGCATTGCTAGGTGTTTAACAGTCGTTGCTCAGGCAAACATAAAAACCTCACCCCACTCAGGCAAATGATGAAGAGCCAAGAAGGCAATAGGTACATACATTAAACTACACAATAACATAGTGTTAAATTACCTCATAGTCTCTAGCAAATGTTACTAGACCCCTTAAAAATGTGACCACTACTCGACGATATATTGTATTAAGCTGGGCAAAGTTAAAATATAATTTTTCCCAATTTCAGAATCAGTCATGTCACAATAGTTCACAAAAAGACATCTCTGTACAGCCAGTACAGAGGCATTTTCCTCATTGTCATTTGTCATGAAATGTAACTAATTAAGAGAGCAAATATATTTAATGAGTCATTTTTATGGCATATGTTATTTACAAAGGCCTGTCATTAAATGAATGTATTTACTTTTACAAGCATCGCTTGCTCAACTGCCAACGCCATTCAAAAAAGTCATACCTAGATGTTGGGTGTAACTGTATGATGTCAATCCGTTTACCCTTTTCACTGAAAACACACAGCCAGGAGTAGCTTCCCTGCTTTGTTCTGGCTAAAACCAGGACTTGGAGCTGCACTTGCAGACAATTAAGTACTTCAGAGTCTTTACCTCAAAATACGTGACGGTGGAACAAAAGAACATCTTAGGGCTCCAAGCTTGCAACCGCTAATGCGCTGTCTCGTTTTAGTCACGCATTTTGTTCCGTTCAGGGCAGGGTCTTCGCTCCCTACGTCCCGACGAGTCGCCGGTACTGCAGCGGCCGGCTCCCCCGGGACAGCTCCCAGCGCCGAGAGCGGCAGCGCTGCCCGGGAGAACAGCGACTCGACTGCACACACCCGCTCTCCCGCAGGACTCGGGGACAATCTTCGCTTTTGCTTCCCCGACTGAGAAGCACAGCAGGGAAACGCCGCACTGTCTCCCTCTGTCCCTGTTACTGCTGGATAAACCCACGGGCGGGGCGAGGGCTCCCACGGAGCGCTGAACCCGTCTCGTCCAGAGTCACGCGGTCCTGGTTAACGCCTAAAACAGGACTCCCACGCCGAGCGACCGCGCCAAACAAACACGGAGCCCAGGCCCCTGCGGCGGCCTCGCAGCCGCGGCCCCC
>NW_008585931.1:0-4736 GCF_000691845.1 Merops nubicus | reverse complement strand
CTGGAGAAGGGGGTTCCTGCCTGCCCCTCCCCAGCAAGGGTCCGCTGCCACCGGTGAGCATAGACCTGTGCCCGTCACACCCGCGGGCATGGTGGTCCGGGCTGGAAAGGCTCAGTGAACGGTGGTGCAGAAAAAAAACGATGGTGGATCCATTCCCATTTGTACCACACTGGGTGAGCGCTGCCCTAAAAAGTGCCAGGCAAAAAAACAAACCTCCCTGGCAAAACGAGCCTCCGTTTTTCTGCCTGTGTTTCCTGACCCTGGAGGTCTGGAAAAGACTGCAGCACCAGCGGGGTCCTGGCCACCTCAGCCTGGTCCCCACCAGTAACAAGGGTGATGGCAGCCATCCACCTCCCCCAGCTCATCCTGGGCCCATGCTCCTCTGCCAGACCACTGGGTCCAGTCTCCTTCCTGCGCCTCAGCAGAGGCCAGTGGCTGGGAATGCCTCTCCTCCTCTGGCAGTGGCTTTTCCAACCCTTCGCTGCCGTGCTTCCTTTCCTTTATCTCCCCAAGGACGCTTCCCTCAGCTTTCCCTATCGCCCTCTGCTCTGCTCCAGGTGATAAGGCACTGCCACCACCCTCAGGACACACTAGGCAGGGTTTTGCTGACGCGGGCACACTTGGCCCATGGTGGCTCTTCAGGCTCTGTGAGCCTTGCTCCATCACCTCACCAAGGCGAAGCAGCCAACGGCACCAGCCTTCAACACATGCTGTTAGTTCTGGCTAAAGCAAAGCCCATTTTTGGCACCAAGCCCATGGTAGTGCAGTGTTATCTGCCTGGGAAGCTCAGCCTGCACTTCCCGACGCCTTGGGACATCTCATGGCACCTGCACTAGGCACTCAATGAGGGGCTTCACTCAGACACGTGTCCACTTGTATTTGAGAGCTCATTTCCACACATCCTCACGGTGGGGCCCATCCTGGAGTGAGTGTCTGTCTGTCCATCTGTGTCTGCACATCTTTCCAACACGCATCCCCAGGAGATGTACTGAGGACAACAAGGATGGGCAGAAGTGCAACAGATTAAAATCCTTCAACCTGGAAAAAGACTGAGATCTGCAAAATCCTGTACAGAGTGGTGGGTGGGAAGGAACTGTGTCCCAGCTCTTCCACTGTGTCCTACAAGCCAGGGGCTTGGAATGAAATTAGCTGGCAGCAGCTCTGAAGCACAAAGATGATGTTTTTTCATGAGGTGCGTTATCAAACTGTGGATTACAGAGCACGGTGGCACCCAGGACATGAACTTGCAGTGATTAGATAAGGGCCAGCAAACATAGGGATGTGACTACTGCCCAAGGAGCCCCAGAGCCTCAGACAGCCAGGACCAGAGGAATTATAACAGGGAAACATAAATCTGCCACTGTTAGAAACACACTCCTGAGTTGGAAGGACCCAGCACAGTCATTTCCCTATTTTTACTAGTGGTTTTTTTTGTGTACAGTCCAGCCAGTATGTCCTTCCGTCTTACATATGTACTTATCACTTATATAGGTTTTCTCCCTGGTTTTGCTGCCCTCACCCACAGAGGTCTCCAGCCTGTAGGGGATCAGACCTGCCTTTGCCACAGGAGATCTGGCAGTAGGCTCCCATGAGACACTTGGATCTGCCTTTTTCCCACCACTGAGAAGTATTCCCTCCTCATGTGACTGCCATGGTGAGGCTGGGTGGTAAAACACCCACCTAGAGCATTAGTTTAATGGATTGTGCTGGAAACCGTCCAGAAGGCGTGTATCCTATTGCTCGGTGTGCACAGCTCAGAGGACAGCTTTTTCCTCTGAATCACAAGCCCAGGCAGATTGCAGCTCCGGAGATAAATAGTTGAACGAGCCTTGTCAGCAGGCGGCTGCTGTGACGAGAGGTTCTCTGAGTTTTAAGGAGTTCCTTTTGCTGTCTCTCACACACAAGACTTGATTTTTGAAGCAACTGGGAGTTGTGGAATGGCTCTGGGCAATTTAATCCCTAGTACAATCCACCAGGTTTCAGTAGTGTACAATTCTTAGCTATGGGACTGTTTCTCTTTGTTATTCTGTCTGTTTTCTCACCTTACGAAGTTCTTCCTGATGCCACATATGTGTGTCCCAACAGAGATCCATCTGTTACTTCAGGTGTCAAGGTTTCCTGAGGCTGAACAGAGCCCATGCATTGCCTTGGTTTCAGTTTGTGCCCACTTCCAGCTTGGCACCTCATTTCAGGTCTGACATACCAATGTGCAAATTATCTCCAGACCCTGGCTTTAGAACAGAATAACATTTAATAAAATTATGGGCATTTGTGGAATTTTAAGGGAATTGGGTCTGAGTTTTTCAAGGACGTCCTTCCAATCTGCTGGGACAAGTCTCCTTTGACAGGACGAAGCCACGCTGCAGCTCTTCCTCTCTCTCTGGGAGGGCTGCACAGCTCCCAGGTTTGTTGGCCAAGTCAGGTCAACAAGGTCCCAGCAATCATACCAGCAAGGTGCTCAGGCCCCACCTATTTCATGCAGTCTCCTTCCCTCTGGGTAGAAAGACTCCAAGAACTCCTCAACCCATTAAGAGGCAAAGGGATTAGATCCCAGGATCTTTACCCATGGACATCAGCAGTCCTTGCAGCGACTTTTGTCTGCTGGAGGAGACTGTGACATTCCAAACTCCACTGTCAAACTACACATGCATGACAATGCTACACCAGCAGAAGTTAGGAGGCCAGGATAAGCTGCACTCCATGTTTCCAAGACAAAGGAGAACTGCAGAAGCTTCTATAATCACTAATAAACATCAGAGCAAACTCATCAAAACAATGCCACACACCTAACAGCAGAGCTGGAAACTTTTCAGTTATCTGATCAGTTTTTCCCAGTAGCAGAAGCCTGACCGAGGATATTCTAATGCAAAGCAACAGATGTCAAGGAAGTGGTAAAACACACTTGTGTGTAAGGAGTATGTGAAAGACCTGAAAAAAAAAAAAACAGACCAGGAAGAGGATTTCTGCATCAGTAGTGTGAGCCAGGCAGCTCCAGGGCCAGGACAGCTGGCAGCCCCCAGTGCGTGGTGAAGCTGTCTGCCTGGCCTGCTCTGCCACCAAAATGTAAGCTACTCAAACGATCCAAGTGTTACAGCCTCACCATCACTGACCTATAATAGGCTTCAGGAAAGCTGAGTCCTTCCAGGGAAACTACTTCTGAGCAGATCTTAGTCCTAGAAAAACAAGGCACAAGCCAGGTCTCTTGCCATGTGTGTGCACAGCTCACGTCTCTTCCCTTTGGACTTTTCCACTGTCCGACACTCCTCATTCTCCTGTGCCCTATGGGGCAGATACGTGGGACTAAGGTGGGGTATATACATATGTGTGTGATCCTATCACCAACCCCCGACTGCACAGCCTGCTGCTGCAGTGGGCAGTGCCGTGCCTTGGGCTGGGCTCACCTCACTTCCAGGAGAGAGGGATGTTCTCCCTGTGGGGTTTCTGCGCCAAGTGATGCCCTTCTAAGCATGGCCGCAGGGATGTGGGCTCCTGTGTCCTCCAGCCAGTGTTGCTTCCATGCTTACAGGGCCTCCTCTGTAGCCACTGTTATGATTGACTTCTGATCCCAAGGAGATGTGAATCCCGGCACCATCTCCCCATTTGTCTGGTTCCTTTGAAACAGCAACACCTCTTTTGGAAGTCATAGGTCTCTCCAGTGCCAGCCCAGGCTTGCTTGTTTGCCCAACTCATCTGCTAAAGCTCCCTCATGCAATCCCCTGATCACCTGTGGGGAGAAACAGGGGCAAGTGGAGTAGAGGAACTGTGCATCAGTGCAGGGCTCTGGCACAGAGATGTACAGCAGGAGGCAGGATCTGGTTGCACATTTCACCACATTCTTCACACCTGGGGCACAGTTATTTTAAGCTGTTTTTCCACTTCCCAGATACATTTTGTGCTGCTTCACTCAGATATCAGGCACTTCCCACTGGTCTCTCAGCAGATCCTTTCCTGGAGTACTGTGTTCTGGGGCAGGGTGCTTGGCCTGGAGGTGGGGGTTGTGAGTCCCCCTCCCTGTCAGCACTGCAGCCCTGGGTATTCTCAGCAAATCCCTGCCAGTGGGAAGACCCAGTCACTTGTGTGGACAGGAGGGAAACTGGAGCATTTCAGCTCCTGGCAAAAAACCTGGAGGCAAAGCCTTCCCCTGTCTGTCCACTGACACATGACTGGACTGACAATGTCCTAGGCACACTCTCTTCCAGGCATGTCCCCACCTCTGCGCCTCTCCTGTACCCCAAACTGCCCATGACCTCATCCTGTGGAGACTCCACCTGCTATAGGCACCTTGATCTCCACCAGAGGAGAGGGGCTGTGACCAACCCCCCGGGACACCTTCACCCTGGTCACAGGTGCACAGCATGGGTTCCCTTGAGTGCGTACGGCTAGGGATACCCCAGCAGGGGTGGTCTGTGTGTCTGTGTGTGTATGGTGCGTGTGTCTTCGTGTCTGCCTGACTCTGTCTCTCCCACTTCCCATTCCGGCCTGCTCCCTTCTGTGTTTCTGCCTTTCGTTGCCTGTGCATCTGCACGTGCATCTGCGTGTCTCTCTGCTCGTCTGCTCTCCCTTTGTCTGTCTGGCTCTGAGCACGTGTATGTGTGCGTCTCACTGTGCATGTGCCCGTCCCTTTTCACGTGCCCGTGCGTCCATCTGCCTCTCTGTGCGCGTGTGACCTTGTCCATCCGCCCGTGTACGTTTCTCTGCTTTTCCTGTGTCCATATGTCCGTCCATCCCTACCTACC
>NW_008585929.1:0-9469 GCF_000691845.1 Merops nubicus | reverse complement strand
CGGCCCGGCAGCCCCAGGCAGCCGGCGCTGGGGCACTCCCGGGCCCTGCGACCCACAGTCCCGCTTTCTGCCAACTGGTATTTCCGTTGGGCGTAAATAACCAACGTGCTCAGGAATTTTGTAGACCTCCCAAAGGCAGCAATTTATCTTTTCTTCTTCAGTGTGTCCCATTTTGGCAAGAGTATTACTGTACCATGAGATAGTAAGGTATGCAAACCTTAAGATTTGGGGCACCTGTTGGCCGCTTATAGGGGTTGAGAGGAATTTAGCCCAGTGTAAAACGCTGAATATCTTAAATAGTATTTTGTTTGCGTACAGTACAAATTGGTTTAATTCTAGGTATTCACGTACTCAGACATAGCTTGGAGACCAAATACCAAGATAGACTGGTCCATGTTCTGGCCAGGCAGGTCTTACATTTTTACCCTCTATCTGGTGGTAGCGTATCAAATATCCAAATCACTGTTTTTTACAGTGAGTGACCTATGTCTTACATGAAGTTAGGATACTAATTCAGCTACATAAAAAAAAAAAAAATTAAAAGACAGCAGCTGTTTTACTCCACTTCCATCGGCAAAACTTAGAGAGGTTTTAAGCTTTTTCTCTTCTGAAGCCATTGATTATGAAAAGAGGGTTTTTTTCTTAAATAACAAAGGACATTCCTGAACTTAAATGTAAATTTCTGAGGTTCGCATTCCTCGCAAAGAACAGGGAAGAAAAACAAAATGGTAGAAGGGTGGAATGAGTGAATTATGGACAAGCACACATTTAGGTAAGCATAAGGAAGGAGTAGGTTGTGTCCTTGATTTTGGCCTGTTCTCAAGAAACAGGTATTTTAAGCCATCTACAAATTTTCCCTTCAAAAAACACAAGTAACTGAAAGCTGGCCCTATGTTTCTGTCTGGCCCATAACAGCAGTACCAATAAAAAGCACAACTAGTCAAACAGTTAAGGCTTCAACCACCTCTAGCTCAGAGCTACCATTATCAGAAGCTTATGGAAATGCCCAGTCCTACTTTTATCTTATGTAATGTAACATTTAAAGAATAATTGAGGAAAATGCTTTCATTTTACCGAGCTTATTTGGCTGCCTAATAAATGCATTCAGAAAACATTAAGATACCTCCTTCTATTCTCTTACTGTAAGTCCTTTATTTGGTGCTAAGGAAAATAACAAAAGCAAAGAGTTTGCAGAACTGGAAGTGGCAGCAGCATTTTGTCAGGTTGCTAATTATGGCAAACATTGTTTTAAAGTCTTAGATTTGCCACTATTTCCCTTTGTGTAAGTGAATGAGTATTGCACTGGGTACTCATTACTGTTACTGAGAGACTTTGCAGGACTTTTGTACAATGAGCATATCTACCTGGGATTTTCAGAAACAGACATCAAGGTAGTCAGAGGGCAAACAGCTCCAAAGGTGAACAGAATGGAATTACACCTTCAATAACCTTAGCTGAGAGGTCATGAAAAGACAAACATACTCCTAGTCAAGTACAGTATTTAACGTCTACAGAAATACCTATTCTATAGGCAAAATGATGGGCTGGCAGTCCACAAGAACAGTGGAATTAGACAGTTAAACAATTAAGTACTGAACAATAACTGATCACTTTTATACAAAGTTTATTAAGATGTCCAGAAAAATAAGTGTGAAAAACCATGTAGCAAATAGTAATTTTAATTCAAGAGTACAAGGCAACTTAAAACACTTAGAGCATTTATATAGTCGACAAATAAAAATATAGTGATATTTACCATCCCTGAGCAACACTGCATTTTAAATATCATAATGAACAAAGTTCCTCAAATGTACCTGTGTATGCAGATGTAAAATTGTTAAAATTTGTTAAAAGATGAAGACCTGAAGATAAGCAACTTGCCCTTTAAATAGGTGAAGCACAACTGGTGTTGGAAAACTTCAGTGTAACAGCTTGATTTGTTTAAATGTAAACTTACTCTACAAGCTACTTAACTGTAGTGCTAAATGTATTTTATTTTGGTTTTGACCAATTCTTTGTATTTCATACAAACAGCAGCTTTTTCCATTAATGAAACAGTAGCAGCTTAAAACAATGTCTTTTTCATTAACAAACATTTCCTGTATTGTGTATTGAGCAATGGTGTCAATTTGAAAGTCAGAATGAAGCACACTCTCCTCTAAGAGTCTAGACTTCAAGCAACAACCACAAGAAGTAAATATTAACAAGTTTCAACACCCAGCTTCTACATTCTCCTATCCTCCAACAGGTGTGGGTGTGAAAGTATTTAACACAAGGTTCTATATAAAATGGTCTAGCAACCAGAGAGAGTCCAGACTCTAAAGTAGCTTACCCAGGGTGAACAGTCAATGTTACTGTATTTTCCCAACTGTGTATGACTAATAGCTTTTAAGTTAATATCAGCCTCTTTATTGTTGATGAAGAAAAACAATGACTTCATTAACAGGCACTGCTAAGAATTAAAAATTAATTAACAGAAGAAAAATACGCTGAATGCTTAAAAATAGTGCATCCATTAAAAGAATTTACTTCGTGCTCTTAACTTCTTGTGTAGTGTTAATGTTGTTCATTACGTTGCTGGTTATTCACAGCTTGATCATCCATCTTTGGCTGTGGGCAAACTGTATCAGCACAAGTAGAATCTATTTATTTCACTGATGGCACTGAGAAATTATCAATGACATGAACATCAACCAGCTTTCTAGGCCCTTGCCCCAGTCTGCATCTTTTTTCAAACAATAGCAGATTTGAAGTGATTAGGTAATAATATATTTCCTACATGGCAACACACATAACGATAGAAATTTAATAGATCAAGAAAGGTCTCCTGTGTCATCTATGACATTCCAGAAAAAATATTTTATCTGCCTGTGGAGAATATAGTATTAAACCCCCACAACACTTGAATTAAGTATGAATTATTTTCAAACCAAGCAACCTGCTTTGAGCATGAATTTGGACTAGGTGATCTCTCAAGGCCCCAAATAGTTTAGGACTATATTACTGACTTATTATCCATTTGCTTGATGTTGAAATACGAATAAAAGCTTCTCTACAAAGCAGTGATGAAGTGCTTTACGTTACTAAGAGAGGTAAAACCTATCCTTCAATTAGTCACTAATGAGTTGCTTTTTCCCCAGCCATTGGCCAACATACGGTTATGTCCATCTGATCTATAAATCAGGGAGTCTAAGAATAACTGTACCAGTTAAAGCAAAAAAACAGTATTAGAAATAATAAAAGTACTGGAATGTAGTAAGTGTGACATCCACTTTCCTGGATAACAGTTACTTGAGTCCTTCACATGAAACTGAAAGAAAAGAAAACACAACCCCAAGTTTAATAAATAAACGCTCCAAGGTTGTATATACTGCAGTAGCTGTATCTTGTACTAATTCAATATTGATTAGTTAATGATTTTGCAACACCACGTAATAATTTAGCCCTAATTATTAGGCCAATAATTATTTAGCCTAACAGGGAATTAATATATTCTGTACAATAGAATTTACTTGGCTGTTCATACAGAAAAGCAGAACATATTCATAAGATTCATCTGTTCAGCACATCTGTAATTCACTTGTGCTTCTTTTCCAAGTACAAACTCATGCAGAATGGTTGTTTTAGTCTGTTAACATGACAGCTCTACCACACTGAAATGCCTCCTTTCCTGAGATCCTTCTAGTGCTCTGACAGAACATACCTAATGACACAACAAACTAAAATGATTTGAAGAAGTCTGCATTAACCAATGTGACTGAACTTCCCCTAATACAGTAAAGGGATTCTGAAGTAACTTGTAGTTTCCAGAAGTTTTAAGTGTTGTCAGAGAATGACCAAATTACCTCCTTAAAAAATCCTCCTTAATTACCTCCTTAAAAAATCAGGTTTCTCTATGTCTAGAAAACATGAGGAAAAAAAATGCAACACTAGTCTCACTTTGTACATGCAAACAAAAGGTGTATTTCACTGTCCCAGACATCAATTTTTTTTTTGCCTACAACTCTGACACTACAAGACGCTACACTCAAAATCCAGCACTGTCTCATTCTTCTTGCTGCACTCATAAAAATGCTGGTGGACTTCCTCACTGGAAAAGATTTGTGATGACAAGCAAAACCACACAGGCTTCCCCACATTCCTTTGAGAAGTACAGCAAACAAGACCTCCTGTGTCATGTCACTGGATGACGTAGATGCCTGTGATATACAGGGGACATAGCTTACCCTGTTTACTGAGAGGTCTTTGATATCTTTCTTAATCTTTTTCAATTTCACAAGATTCACCTAAGTGAAGCACAACTTAAGAAAAGTTGCAAGAACTCCTTTTCAACATGACAGTTACTGAGAGTTAACTTTTCAAGTCAATATCTCATTTTGTCTTTGAAAGGTTGTTTTAGGAAGAATGAAGACCTTTTGATAGCTGGCAGTCTTCCAGATAGGTTGATCTGGACTTTCATCACAGAAAATGAAACTGACACAACTAAAGATAAGACAAAGAAATTGTTTTTAAAAAAGAATGGAGAAGACACTTGTGTGTGGATGTTTGTTAACAGCTTCTGCCTTTTACTGTCGGGGGAAGTATCTTCATTAAGAAATTTTCTTAGTCCAGGCACAAGCTGCAGGTATTTGGCCTGTACTCCCCAAAACTATCCATTCTCACTAATAGTTTCTCTTCACTGTCTAGAATGGAATCTTAGTTAAGAGAAAAAGGGTATTCTTCCATTTAGGACACATGCACGTTTTCTTGTTACTCTATATGCCACAAAATGTCAGTATTTTTAAAGTGTACACAAAACACAGAGAAGGAATCCCAAAATGGTCTCACAATCCTTAAATGTCTAGCAAAGCAGTTCATGCAACAAGGTAAATATTTTTATATGCTTAAACAATTAAATTATTTACCTGAAGGACTTATCCCAGAAGCGACACAAGCATCACAACACCCATAAATTGAATGAAGAGCAACAAAGGTGTCATAAATGACCAGACAGGCCACAAGGCAATGTTGAAACTGGGAATAAAAGCAGGAAGTTTTTGATAAGTTCAGTAGTTATACTGTGAAAATACCAGCCACACACACGGAATACAGCACAAAAGGAAATGAGATTTAAATTATTCAACCTGGAAAAAGACTTGTTTCTTTATGAAAACAAAACAAAAAGACCCCAGCACCTACTTATTAACTTGGTAATTTAGTTTCCTTTTATTTACTGACAGCTCATCCTAGAACCTCAGTAGCTGCTGCAGATTTTACACTGACCAAGTCCACTTTACCCATCGAGGGTAAAGATACCTTTTACTTTCAGAATCTCTGTGTATGAAGCACCTGAAAATTAAGGCCTCTTGATTTTTCCATGGGCACACTTGGAAACTGAGAAAAGCCTTAATTTGTAGTTCCGGCCAAGCAGATCTGAGTTAACTGAAGAGAAAAGGGGAAAACTAACTTATTTTACAACTGAATTACAAGGATTAAAGATTTGACTAATTCTTAACTATAGGGAAACTTTATCTTCTTCAGTCTTCCTTTTTTTTCCCAGCATTGCAACAACTACTGGCTGATGTTATTCAGCTACAACATCTGAATTATAGGCAGAACCAACTTTCATGTGGAGAGCAAATAAACATACTGGCACACGTGTAATTTTTTTCATTCACATGGACATTTGCTCAATTCTGACTCCTGTCATCTCATGAAGTAGCTCTTATGGTAAGTACCATTCTCTGACAAGATATAAACCCTTGAAGCTCACATAACAATAGTCAGAAGGATAAATCTCAGTACACATTTGCTATTTATAGATTGCCAGTTAAAAACTCTGTATTAGAAACTGATCAAGCATAATTTTTTCTCAGCTAGAGAATACACCTTTGTCTTAGTTTGTAGCTTCACAAACAGTTGTCAGAAGTGAGCAATTTACACTACACAAAGTTAAGGACTTCAGTTTTCCCATAAATTTTCAAGACACAAAAGATCTGGCACATCTAGGAGTACACTTAATACACAGTTTTGAAAGCTGCGTCTATGGCTCTGTTGGTGAATATTTAAAGAGGAAGAAAAGTTATGCAGAACTGGTACTGTCACCAATACACTTAGCAGAATTAGAGACATTGTACTTTTAATAAAATGAACCCACTTAACACAGTTAGACTAGCACAGACTTAACAGAAGTTTGTGTTTGAACAGCGTTCAGACTTACCAAGCAGCCGCTGCAATGAAGGTAGCTGTTGTGATAGGAATCAGTGCTGGGTACTGTGCGTCGTAGTCCTCAATTCCACAATACCACTCCAGGTACAGGATGCAGTAAAAGGCAACAGATAAACAGGCAGCCAGTAAACAACAGCCAGAGACAAACCACCAGCTGTGGGGGGAAGCACGTTAAAGCACGTTAAGCACAGTAATCTTCCTTCTAGTCTAGAAACAGAACAGACGATATCTGTTAGTTATACACATTGGCCTAGAGTTCCTGTAGTTTGGTTTGTTTGGTTTTTTTTTCTGAAATTATTTATACAAAACACTTTTTGACCTTCTGAAGCTGTCATACATAACTAACTGAGTTAAATTTTGCAATGCAACATTCATGTCACTTCTTCTTCCCCTCAAATATTTTGGAAATGCAATGCAACAGATCTTGTCAGCAATCCATACTGCCATACTCCTGTCTCCTATCCTCCAAGTCTCCTAGACTGTGCTTCTTACTATAAATTGGAATACAGGTATTTGTGCAAAAGAAAAGTTGCAGGAAGCTTTAACAAGGTGTCACGTTTACAAATTCAACAGACAAGAACCATGAAGATCTTCCTTGAGCAGCTGAAGAAAACCATAGAGAAATCCAGCTTTTCAAACTCAGAATCAAGAAAACACAGGGTATGAGATCACTTAGGAAAACACACTTTTGAGCCTCTTTGAGGGCATGCTTCAAGAGTAAGATGAGAAAGACAACTTGGGAGGAAGGTGCACTTTAATAAAATCTTATACTAATCTCAATGTGTATTTAGTAAATAAAAATGTTTAAAAGTAAATTCTCATTACCATAGTTTGATTACTAAATTACAAGGAGTAATCAAGGATCTCCCTACTCCGGTACCACTCGCTCTGGCATGGTACAGCAAGTACCATGTGCTAGTTTGTTACTTCAGTACTACCAATTAAGAAATCTGCATTAAGAGACCAGTTTCCATAGTCTGCCTAAGCAATGCAAGAAGTCAGTGTCCTGTAAGGAGCAGATAGGACCACCCAAAACTTTGATCACGTATTGGAGTCCCTTGTTGGTATCCAGAGCCAACTGGATGTAGGGTGAATCTATAGCAGCATGGAAGAGTAGCTCCAGAGAACCTCACAGCACAGAGTAAGGCCCTGTTCAGCTTCCACATACTGATACAAAAATGACAGTAACAATGAGTTTTAAAAGCACTTCCAAGTGAACCTATCTAAAAATATTCAATACCCATCAATCCCATTGAAAATAACTTAATAGAAATTACTTCAGAGAAATTATTTCACTAGTCTTTCATAGATCTACTTGAAGTCTAGAGAACTTCTAGAGTAATAAACTTCACTTTGACAGATATTAATTTCAGCTTTTTTTGATTAAAAAAAACCTCAACACTTTCAACCAAACAGGCAGAGACTTCTCATACTTAAGTGTAAGCTTGAAGGTACAGTATTAAAACATCTTACTATTAGAACAAGTTTTGCATGTACACAGACAGCCCACTAGAGCCTAAAGAAAAAAAATAATTACTGCAAAATGTTAAGCATTATATTTACTTAAAAATTTGTTTTAATACTAACAGCTTAGGTGGTTATCTGGTCCAACCTCCATGCTCAGGCAGGGTCAGTTAGAGCCAGTTGCCCAGGATAATATCAAGATGGCTTTTGAGTATCTCCATGCATGGAGACACCATGACCTCCCTGGACAACTTATGCCAGGGCTCAGTCATTCTCACAGTGAAAAAGTGTTTCCTGATGTTCAGAGGGAACACTCCATGTTTCAGTTTGTGTCCACTGCCTCTGGCCCTGTCACTGGGCACCACTGGAAAGATCCTGGATCTGTCTTCTTTGCATCCTTCCTTCAGGTGTTCACGTACATTGATAAGATACCCCTGAGGCTTTTCTTTTCCAGGCTGCACAGTCCCAGCTCTCTAGACTCCTACTGTAGAGTTTGTTTATCCAAGTTTTAAAACAGTGTTCAGAAATAACAAATTGAATATGTAAGATAAACCCACAACTTTGTAAGAAAAGGTGCCTTACTTATCTGCTTGAATAGTTTCTTTAACAGTTTTTAAAAAATCAAAGTAGTATGTCACAGAAATTGATGCCAAAATCCAGAATGCAGAATGAATATTCAGTCTTGTAAGAGGCTTCCTCTTTTTCTCTACAGCTGTAGACTCTTCTGTAAAGAACACAATTATAACGATTAAATGGAGTGTGATTATAGTTACATAAAACATGATACTTTATCCTTGTAACTCATTTATCTTTGGAGATTATTATACTCAGTACAATACACTTTGTGTTACAGAGGAAGCATTCTAAAAAGCTCTGCACATTTCCTGAAATAAAACAGACTAAGCACGGTACCTTTGATAAAACAACAAAGCAGCAACAATCAGCACATGCTGTGTCTGCATACTCTTTCAGGAAATTAACAGCTGACTGCAGTTTGTAAGGGCTACTTCAGTAATTAAAAACCTCCTGGTGTTATTACAGCATTTTCATTCATCTAGCATATAGACAGCCAGGTTGGTATTTCCAATTACTAATTTATTTGTATTCTTTTTTGATAATTTTTATTGGCAAACAATTTTCAGGCGTAAATGTCTTGTACTCAACTGCAACTACTTCACAAGATTTTTATCTTCACTTTTGAGCTTGATTCATACTGCCTGCCTTTGGTAGGTAAACTAACACTGTCACTATGCAGAAAAGTATCTTTTCCTTTTTCCCCTCATCACCATATATTGTTTTAGAGAAAGCAACAGAGCAAGCAGATTTGAAAGCTTATTTTTGTGTGTGACAGTAACTAACACAGTCATAGTGTATGGTATATAGTATACACACTGTGTATAGTGTAACACACTGTACACACAGTCAATGTGTAAAAAAAGGTGGCACAAGTGCCTTTGACGTTTCATACTTTGCACATCTAGCTCACTGTAAGTTCTTGGTGGCCTGTGTTCCTCCAGCAGTGTAATGTGTACTGACCACGTATGTATTGTCACCAGCCGACTGTTCCAACAGCTCTGCTGGAATTTGTAAGATTTTCATATTTCCTAAAGCCTTCCTCATCTACTCCAGCTTGGATCTGGGGCATTTACGCAGTTCCTCCCCATCACGAACCACGCGGCTGCGCGCCTTTCACAGAGCTCCCGTCTCCCTTCCCACGGCTAGCTCGCTGTCTGGACCAGCCCCCCCGAGGGCACGCGTCGCGGGCTGCACCAAGCGGCAGCCCACCAGCCGGGCACCG
>NW_008585928.1:0-4282 GCF_000691845.1 Merops nubicus | reverse complement strand
CCCACACAGGCAGGGCCCGGCGGCCCCCGCCGAAGGGCCCCCAGAAACTGGGCTCCGCGGCCCCTCTCAGTGCCCCCCTGGGCCGCAGCAAGAGCCAGGCACCCCCGAGGTTATTCTGAGTAGAGCCGAGGGGAGGAAGGGCAGCAAATCACCCCGAGTGAGCGAGCAGCACCAGGCTGCTGTGGGGGAAGCTGTCAGGCAAGGGTGGATTGCCCTATTGCGAAGGTGTACTTGCAAATGGAGGAGGGAAAAAATCTCATGAGATTTAAGAATTGGGAAAGATGGAGATAGTGTTCAAATGAAAAATGACAGAGGCAGCCCACAGAAACACTCCAACGGGAGGATCATAGTTTCTGGTGTCACTCTTGACAGATGTTTAGTCTGTTCTTGAAGACTTCCAATTGCAGAGAGTGCAATTGCTGAGAGAGCACAGGCCACCCCTCTTCCCACCCTTTCCATCTTAATCACCACAGATTTCTCCTGACGCCTTGCCTAAATCTCTGCTGCAGCAATTCAGGTCCATCAGGTCTCATCTTGTCCACCACAGAGAGAGACAGATCATTTCCCTCTACAACGGACTTGCAGATTTAAAGACATGCCTTGATGCTATAGAAGAATGCCATTTTCTGAGCTAAACACCATCAGTTCGCTCCATCCTGCCACAGATTGTGTTTGCCAGATGTCTGAGCCTTTTTTAAGTGCTCTCCACTGGGCTCTCCCCAGGAGATCACATCTTTCCCAGAGCACTCTGTGCTCTCAGCACTCCGGCAGTGCCGGGACAGAGCAATGCTGCACAGACAAACTGCTCCATGTGTCTGATGGACTGTAATCCCTTCCACTACACACTCGAGTAACATATTTGCCTCTTTTCCTAGTGGCATGGCACTACTGACTCAGATGCTGCTTCTGATGCATTACACATTCTCTTTTGTAGAGGAAACTAGAGGTATTCCCATCCCCAAGTTATACCCTCTGAGCTGCTCCTCTGTTCTGCTTCAGTGCAATTCATTGTTCCTGCTTGAGTGAAGTAGCTCATACTTGTTCTGATGAGTTGAATTTTGCTTTTTCCCTTCAATCCTATGCTGCTTCTGTCTGCTACACAATTTTGCTGATTTCTCAAGCTAGTTCTCATTTCTGACCAACCTCCAGTTCTTTTGGGCTTCGAAAATTTAACATCCAGCAGCAGTAGATTTAACAACCATCTTTCCTATCTTCTTAGCAATATAGGCTCCAGAACACTCCCTCCAGAAGCCCTCCCATTTTGGTAGCAAGCCACTGGCAAATAGTCTGAATTCTGTTTCCACACATCTCTGCATGGGTTGTATTGCCATCATCATCTAAGACAGTTCTCTGGCTCACAAAGCTCATTCTGTCTTGACTCAGATGGCCCATGTGATCTCTTGAGCCTTCTCCAGCCTGTATAAACTCCATTTCTACAACAGTCCTGTACACAGATGATATTCAGTGAGTGCTGATGCAAGGGAATTACCCTGAACAGTAACACCAAAGTTGCTTTTCCTTGCTCCTTGCCTCACTGCCAACCACTCCTAGCAGTCCACACTTTGCTAGAAATTGTCAGTATTGTTTGGGGTTTTTTTGTTTATTTGTATTTTCCAGTAACCAGTGCCTGAACTTACAGATGCACATAACACCACTGTGCACACAAAACCCCACTTAAGCCAGGACTCTTGCACTGCATGCCAGGCTACAGGAATATCATCTGTTATCTGTGTACTATGGCACTCCTAACACAACCAGCGTCTTTGCAAGGTGCTGTATTAGCTTGTTTTCTCAAGCCAAGATAACATGGAAAATGGTTTCTGGATAAGTAGCTTGAGACAAGCTAATGCAACACATAAGCAACACAGGCACACAGCTGACCACATGGGCAGAACCCAAGCAGTCTCCACGAGCTCCAGGGCTCCAGT
This sequence comes from Merops nubicus, assembly GCF_000691845.1. NCBI lineage: Eukaryota > Metazoa > Chordata > Aves > Coraciiformes > Meropidae > Merops > Merops nubicus. The sequence goes on along the minus strand of NW_008585928.1, from coordinate 2,354 downwards.
ATGAAAACTAGCTAAGCTTCTGACAGCATTCAAAGAATGCATTTCAGGATTAAAATGAGAGGAAGAAAGATAGGAATTTTGTTTCAAAGATGCTTCCAAAACAACCTCTCAGAGTTTGATCACGTAAGACTCAATGCTCCTTTCAACCCAGCAAGTCATTAACTCCCCCCTCCGTCCTCAACAATGGCCACTTTTATCAGAGGCAAAGGGCTGAGCTCAAAGGATTAAAATCTTAAAGATGTTTGTGACTAAGCAACAGTTTCAGTGTGATCTCACTTGCATAGCCCAGGACGGCACAGTGTTTGGGACAACCATTGCATGTGAAACACAGCCAAGCTTCCCCTGCAGAAGAGTCCTCATGATTGGATCATCTTCCAAGAGAAGTGCCCAACTTCCAGCCAATATGTAGTACTAAGTGGGACCTCCTTTCTGTCTTTTCTGCTGACCAGTTTCCTTAGGTACAAAATTTTCAAATCCTTTATTGGAAGTAAGATTCAAATCCAGATATTTATTGTGCCAAGAAGTGCTGTCACCACTGAAGACAGTCATTCTCTTAAATTCATAAATAATTTAAGTAAAACTGATCAAGACCTTCCATACAAGACTGTGGATGACATCTTGCAGTATCCTTTAACAAAAAAATGCTCCTCTAGGTCAGAGTCCATGTTTCCAGTCTTTATGTCAAGCCTGGACACTTAAACTCTACATTTCCCTTATCACAGTTGAAGTTTTGGGCTGTGCTCCACTCTTTTTACTCCTATACCCCCGTATTGTGGCAGCCTTAAGAGTCAAACCAACTTCGGTCAGGAAACTGGTAACACAATAGCCCTTCTGAGATTTAACATTTTCCATTTGGTTAAAAGTACTTGACAGTATTGCGAAATATTAGGAGCCAGATGAAGTTTTTTGTTTTTTGAAGCAAATAAATGGAGAAACATCCCCCCAGCTCACTGTCTAGCACCCTAGAGATCAACATGGGAGTTGGTACATGTGAAGGAAAGCACTCAACTTGCTGACCCTTATGTTAAAAGCAAATTCAATTTTGAGCTCATTTTCAAGCCAGCAAGTACTACAGCCATGGCTTAGAGGTATTTGGCTACACACAGGTTCATTGATCTGTGTATTACTGCTCAATATGCCTAATAAACCACATTACATAGAACAGTGCCTTTTGTTTAATTTTTGCAGCAATTGTGAGAAATCACTAACAGAAACATGACTGCAGACATAAAACTGGTATACTGCCGTGATTTCTGAAAAGAGTGCAAGCACACGGTTTAATGGCACATCTTCCAGAGGTTATGTACTACCACCTGCGTGCGTATTAAAAACACATAATAAAAGTGCTGCTGAAGAGGAGTTGTTCTGCACGGGCAACAGACCATTCTCATAGCAGGCTTATTTTGATTGATATCAGAACTCCAGATCTGTGGGTGCTTTTACTAACAGTAAAATATACCAAGAAATAAAATCAGCAGTTATTATATACAGTAAACGTCCTCTTCAGCCTGCTATAATGATCACATTCACCCACAGTAATAAATAATCACAACAGACACCCAGCCCTAGATCCTGGCACAAGCTAACTGTGCCAAACAGGCTGTTAACTAGCTTCAGCAGCTGGTTGAGGGTTTTCCTACAATATACTCAGTGCTCTGGGAGCGATGGAAATCCAGAGCTGATGCCTGCCTCCCACCTTCTAACCCGTGTGGGAGGACAGTGATCAGGACAAGGTACACTGAGAGCCCTGCAGCATTTGCAATGCATCCTTCAGTCCCAGCGGCAACCGCCCCTGCTGCTCAGACAGAGGACCACTTATGATGTTACTTCAACTCCTCTCCCATCTGAGGGCTTCTGAATCTACGTCTCAAGGGAGAATTTGCTAACTGTGAAGTTAGAGCTGCTTTGGGAGCTGGATTCTCCCAGTCAGAAGCACCCCTCAGTCAGGCTGAGAACAAGAGCATTCATCACAACCATAGTGAAGACCCCCTCATGGGAAACAACGCCCCAGTTTAAGTTCCTTCACAGGTATTTACACAGCAGGGCAACAACAGGACACACTGAGAAGACATCGCCTTATAATATGCTATTAGTATGCACTCTGCGTTTGAGGCTCTTTTTTTCCCTCCTCTTTACGGCTCCCTTACTTCCAGAGCGTTATTCTTTGCCGTGCCCGAATGCAAAGTGTTGAACTCCACCACGGGACCTTCACACACGGTTTGAATATCTGAATTCGCTTCCTCTGCCCCTCAACCTCGCAGCGGGATGCCGTGGGCAGCGTCTCGAGTTCTCCAGCGGAGGCGGAGCCGGGGGAGCGGCTGCGGCGCCGGGCGGAGCGGGCTCTGTCTTCCGCG
>NW_008585927.1:9897-17213 GCF_000691845.1 Merops nubicus | reverse complement strand
TGCGACCCCCTCCCGTTGCGTGTGGAGCCCGCGCTGCTTAACTAGAAAAATACACCCTCTGCGTGGTGTTTCTCTGGAACTTGTACAGCCGATACCGCGAGGTCAAGAAAGGTTTCTTTTATTTATTTATAAATCAAGCACATACATTGACAGGAATACTGCAGTATGAGAGTAGAGCTGAATTTAGAGATGACTGATCAGGTGTAAGAAAGATAAGTGCAAACTGTGGCATACTGTATCCTACGGGACACTGGAGGGCTGATACAGCAGGAGCTGTTTTTTTTTAAGCCTATTTATGGGCCCGTTCCTAGTGTTGAACTGCTGATTCCAAACTTTTCTTGCCCTCTCTGACCCCTGGGGAAACTGACCGTTTTGAATCATATTAGAAAACAGGCTTGTGTTCTGGTGTGTGCAGTGGCTGCTTAAGGAATGTGATCGATGCATTTAAAAAAAAGTAATCTTGGTAATGATTTTTATGAGTTATGTAAGAAACATGCAAATTAAAAATAATTTGGCTGATACGACACATCTTCAAGTTTATTCATGATGGAGGCTGTCTCCGCCATTCTTAATGTCAATAATCTTCTATCTAAAGTAAATATTCCTGGCTATCTCTGAAGTACTTTATAAAGCATTTATAAAATGTTTGGGAGTCCGTGAAGTTAGTAACAGATGGACGTGTTAAATACTGTTGAGAGTAACATCTCAAACTCTGTTTGTAAGGGGCTCTTCTAATCTTTCCCCTCATGCTCATCTAAAATGTGAGCCTCTTCTGCTAATCACAGTGCTTGTGACATTTTGGTCTTTTTGTCTGCTTCATGACTACCATTGGTTTGCATTTAGTCTTTTATGGCTGAAGAAATAGATACAGTTTTGCTAAATAACAGATTAATGTGCTCAGATAATTTATATGACTTGGAGTTTGCTACGTTGGGTCTCCATTTCTAAGAGCAAATGATAGCAATACTAAGAAAAATGGTGTCTGTCTTGAAAAATTCCATTTCTTTCAAGGACTGGACAGCAGGCTGACAGCGGGGGAAAATAAGCTGCAGAAGTAGATAAGTTTTTCAGAAGAGTTCAGGCATGAGAGGCTTTCGGTAGTCTTCTGGATACAGAAGGAAATGAGTCAGGATGTCTTGTCTGTATGATGTTATTTGCAAGTGAGATAGGAAGAATTTTTCAGCAAGGAGCTCCATAATTCTAAAGGGACAGAAATTCCACTATTAAATAAATGTCTATAAATAAACATCTAAGCAACCTATCAGTAAATTTAAGAGCTTGCCCAAACTATTCATTGGGTTCTGTAGAACGTGGAGTATTACGAGGAAGGTCTTAAATTCAGTGTCATGTGCAAGTGGCTTTTGCAGGAGGTAAACATCTTTAGAGTCCAGGTTGTCAGTGTAGACTGATCTGATGCTACTGTGTTCATGCTGGCATGTTTTCCAACTGACATGGATTACTTTTAATTTCAGAAATGGAAGATCCTGAAGTGCCTGTGAGCAACTGCAATGTTCACGATGATGAAAACCTTTGCAGCTACAGACGACACCTGTCAGCATCACAGGAGGGGCTTTTGGAAGACCAGCTTACAAGGAAGTTAAAATTTTTCTTCATGAACCCATGTGAGAAATTCTGGGCCCGGGGCAGGAAACCTTGGAAACTTGGGATTCAGCTACTCAAAATAGCAATGGTTACTATTCAGGTGAGTAACTAGGGAAGCAGGGACTCTTAGTAGCCCGTGAGAATTCAAATAAGGAGTGCAGGTGACAAATGCTGTTCTTGGTGTGGTGCAGAGACGGGGAGAGGATAGGCTACAAAACTATCTTGGTTGCATATATGTAATTTAGATCTCGGATGGTGTAATTTTCTCATAAAGCCATTGACTGAAAGATAGCTTTGCTAAGAGCAGAGATGAAAGGAACCATGTTTAAAGGCTTTTCATTTTCCTTTTTTTTCTTCTCGGCTCCCCCCCCCAAGGATAGCATCCTTACACATCTGTTCTCCCCATACCTTCTTCAGTCTGAGTGTGTTTGTGCTTGAGGGAGGGAACAGTCATTTGTGTTTCTATATCACAGTGATAAGAACTGACATGAGTAGCTTTTTATATGCTGTTTGTTTATGCCTTGCATGTGGTATACAAACTCTTGTATTGAAAAAAACAGTTGTTTTGCTCCACTCTTCCTCTCACCAGCCTTGCACCATAGGTTTCATATAAAACATTAAATGCAACTGTTTGTCTCAAAGTTCTGTGGTTATGGAGGAAGAAGGTCTTTCATAAAATCTTCCTGATGCCTCAGATGATGATCCGTCAGAGTTGCCACCATTTACATTTATGGTGGTGTCAGTGCTATGACAATACAAGTATGGAGAAGAATACTTTCTATGGTTGCAGGAATTATGGGATAAACTGCATGAATAATAATTATTTCGCTATACAACTGTCTGTATGCTTATGTCCCTTACTTACTGCTTTAGTTTGCAATGTATCATCATCCTCTGATTGTCATTTGTCCCAGCTTACAATTAAAAATAAGACTTGGTGGTGGGAGAACCTAAATAAGAAACAAACTAATGCTGATTTAGTCTGTTCAGAGAAAATGTGCCAGTAAGTAATTGGGTCTTAGCACTGTTGATTTGCTGGTGTATTCCTGTGAGTCTAGCATGTTGAGCTTGCCCACAGAGCATTTTAGTATCTCTGTAATGAGTTATCCTTTTCAAAACCTACATATCTGGTTTGCATTATGGCTGTAAAACTAATCCGTAGACTCCTGATTCAGACTTATCTCTGATGAGTTTCTTCACAATACTCCTGACACTAGATTTGAAACAATAGTCGCTGAAGAGAATTGTGAGCACCCACAAACAATATATCACATTCTTCTAGAAATCTTTTCCAGCCTGGATAGTAGCTAGCAGGGTGTTATGCTAACTTTTTGTGAACAATTGCAATATATTTTTTAACAGCTTCAGTTGTTATCCTGTTACAAGTACAGTTTCGATCAGTTATTCTTAAAGTACCTTTCACCCAAACCTGAGTGATGGATGTTTGTTTTTATGAGCTGTCCTCAGTTTGCCTTTTCAGCACTGGAGTAAGGACTACAAAGTGGAGTCTGGTTAAGACCTGTCCTGCCTTTTTTGGCTGAGGTACACTAATATTCCCGAAGGCAAGTCCTATTGATGTCAGGCTGAACTAACAAAGCACGCGTAACAGTATATGGGTAGCTTGAGTTTGAGGTGGCGTCCTTTTCTTTGTAAAAATGCAAGTCCTTGGCCAGGTGCTGGTAAACATGTTAAAGGAACATTCCTGAAACTCTTTGTTTCCTAGAGTAAAACTTTCTTTTGACCAGCCTTGAAATGGAGTTGCTGTTTCTACCAGTGTGATGAAGGAGTGATGGTAGGACAGGATTCACATGTAAATCAAGAAGCCAACTTTGTCTTTGAACAGGAAACATAAACATCTTTTTCAGCTGGTGGTTTTTGGATTGAGCAATCAAATGGTGGTTGCCTTCAAAGAGGAGAACACTGTTGCATTCAAACATCTCTTCTTGAAAGGATACATGGACGGAATGGATGATACCTATGCTGTATACACACAAACAGATGTCTATGACCAGATATTCTTTGCAATAAACCAGGTAAGGATCGTCACTGCAAGGTATACAATGCATATGCTCTTTATCTAGCTACCTTTTGTTCTTCCACCTTCCCAGATAGTGTCTGAAATTGAACTTCTGTGCCAGTTGCTTAAGTCTAAAAGGTTGACTCATTCAGGTTTTCTGTCACTGCCAGAGGATTGTACTTGGGGTAACATCCTTCAAGCTAATCAAGATACCAATTCTGTACTAAATGCAGGCCTTGGATTTGAGACAAGAGTACTTTGCAAATAACAGATTTTCTAGTAAGGATTGTAAAGAGAAAAAAAATAAGCAAAAAGGTATTTAAATCCAAATCCTGCACTTGGTTGTTTTTGACAAATAAAGTAGTTGAGGACTCAGCCGTAGTGCGGTGTCGGTTTCCCAGTTCTTTAGGTGACCTTTGAAATAAAAAAGATGGATTATGGCACAGGTCCAAACACTTCTCATTTTTTTTTTTTTTTAGAGACTAACAATTTTGATGGCATCTAATTTGGTTTGTCTGTGTGTTCTGAACTTTAGTACTTACAGCTGCCCAATATTTCTGTTGGAAACCATGCTTATGAGAAGAGGGGAGCAGAAAAGACAGCTCTATCCCTGTGTCAGCAGTTCTACAAACGAGGAACCATTTGTCCTGGAAATGACACCTTTGATATAGATCCAGAGATTGTGACAGGTCATGAACCTGATCTCTTCTATCAGTTCTTTGGGAGGAGGGACACTACATCTAAGATGAATTCTTATAAACATCTAGTACTGTATAGTCCTATCAAATGTTTTATCTTGAATTTTACTACCAGTGGCAAGAAAAACACTGTGTAACTAATGTCTAGCCCCCACCTCCAGGGTAACTGTTCTTTATGTCTACTGCCACAAAACAAGTGATGAGTTGTTAGCATTGATGACCATAACAAGTATTTTGGGCTAATTTCAGGAGCGTTCCCTATGATTTCATGATGAGTAACTGGCTGGCTCGGGGAGGCCAATATATTTGTTGGTTAACTTCCTGAGTGACTCCTCACTTAGGCGTGCTATCTTGCCTAGTGTAGCCAACAGTTCTTTCCAGCCCCCGGGGTGGGAAAGGCAGATTACAGTTAAAGAGCGCGGTGACCCATGAGATATTGTGAGTACTTGTCTATTGCAGACTGCTTGTACATTCAGCCAATGACCCCCTTAGACAACACAACAGTGGGAAAGCACAACTTGAATTTCAGTCTGGACTTCCACAGGTGAGGATGAATCAGCATCTCCTTTATTGGCTTACCTGTGCATTTTCCCCATGAAAAGCTAATACAGAGCTCTGTTGCAGACTGGTGACGGTGCAGCTCCTGTTCAACCTGAAGGCAATCAACCTCCAGACCGTTCGTCACCAGGAGCTCCCTGACTGTTACGATTTCACTCTGGCGGTATGTGGAAGGTGGCTCTGTGTCTTTCTGCAGAGTGTTGGGCACCGCTGCCTGGTCCGCAGTGGTGTCTGGATTATTCTGTCATGTCTTAGTGTACCCTGTAATTAACCCCCAGTTGTGACTTTTGGGAGATTAAGCTTTAAGTGCTTGTGATGTGCTCCTGAAGCACTTCCCTGGCTTACAGCCTTTTGTGCTCTAATCCATCTGAAGTATAACAAAAATGTAAACCTCTTCCCTTTAGAGAGATGCTTCTAAGAAAGGTTGTTTTCACATCATAGAGGAATAAGGCTGTAGCTTAAAAGAATTTCACCTACTATCTAGCTGATCAAGCAATTTGTGGCAAATAAGTGATTCATCTGATTTGCCTTTCACTTTGACATAATTTATTTGAGTAAACTTGAATTACCTTGAGTTTAAACAAGTTTTGTAATTATTCTGAATCATTATGTAGGCTTAGCAGTACAGTGTGCTACATATGTAATGGTTTAACTTGAAAAGACATTAACTACTCTTTTTTTTTGTCAGTACAGATAGTGTTTGATAACAAAGCACATAGTGGAAGAATTAAAATAAGTCTAGACAACAACATAGCAATCAGGGAATGTAAAGACTGGCATGTTTCTGGATCAAGTAAGTGACATAAATATGCTCAAGTTTTCTTGCTAAGCTTTTGCTATGCTAGCACAGTGTTTGTTAACCTTTTTCTTTATTAAAAGATGAAGCACTATTGACATACATTCTCTAGTGAATGTGCTCTAAATCCTGGTTTTCTGAGGAACTGTTGTTCTTTAATCTCTCATCTGAAATGCTGGGAACCCAGCCACATCATTGCTTTTGTTAGCCTTTGATACTGTCAAACTAAAATTTTTCTACACCTCACTGTGCATCCTTCTAGCTCTGGCTACTGAACTTATGCTGCTGATTGCTGAAGGTAGGGCTATGAAACGTTCTTCTAGCACCTGGCAACAGGAGGACACGTGATAGTGGTGGAAAGTTGAAACTGATTCACTCTTATTTTAGAACTTAGTACCAGGAAAGATAAGGAAGCGCTGTTGCTAAGGCCTGCTAGAGTGGAATGGCTCGAAACACTTCTTACTGCTGCTTGAATGTTGTTTGGCATGTGTTTGGGTGTAATTGAGATGAGCAGTATGGTTAAATAATCTGGTTTCAATAGTAGCTCACAAAAGCACCCTTTGTTGGCAGCTATTTGGTCTGGTCAAAACATTGTCTGAGACCTTTTGTTTTGTTAGAGAAATTAATCTTTTTTGAAAGTCAGAAGCTTTCCAGAACTCTAGATTCCACTAGTTTTTAAATTTTTCTCTGAAGTAAGCAATAGGATGAATCAGGTCCATTTTTCTCTTTCATCACTTTCCCCTTTGCTACGCCAATGTTAGGAAACAAAGAGCTGGTAGTGAGAAAGGAGAAATTTGGGGCTTTTTTATAATATCCAGATTGGAATTAATTTTGGGGAATTTAATGAAATGCATCACAAGACTACAAAACGCACCACTTATGCAAATGCGTATTCCACTGAGCAGTCTTGATCAGTAGCTTTGCTAGCTGCCGTGTGAGAAGTGCACACCAGGTGGCACGCTGTCTCTGACGGGCTGCTCCTGCAGCGGGACAGGAAGGCTTCCATACCAGCCTTCTGTGGCAACCCACAGACAGTTGGTATCTATGTAGGTCACGTCTGTAACAGTTTTCAGAATTATCTCATGGAGCGCCCTGTGTTATTTTCTGAAAGCTAAGGAAAAAATAGAAGGGTAATGGTTGCAATTGGACAATAACAAGTTGTTGCTGTTCTGGACTACACAGCAAAACCAACCTAAACAGCAACAGCACATGTGTTAGTGACTTTGGTATAAACAAGAAGTAAGTGGGCTTTTTTTCTGAGCAGTTTGTGAAGTCAACTAGAACTTCACTATCTCATTTTGGAGAGTTGCTGCATCTTCTTGCAAATTTAGTGTTAATTTTTTCAATTTTTTTTTTCTCAAACGATCTTTTAGCATTAAAAATCTAACCCTTATACTGCCTCACCTAGTTTCAGTGCTTTGAAAGGTATTGAACTCAAAAAAAGAACTAGTTGTGTATTTGATGCAAAATTTGACTGTAGCTGATCAAGAATGTTCATTTTAGTAACATAAGAGGTGGAGAACTCATGTCTAGCTCCATGTTGGTCTTGGCTAGCTGCGCAGTAGTGCAAATTATCTGTGTTGCTCTAGGACAGAAAACCCCTCTGATAGTCAAAGACTGGTCTGGCAAAGAAGAACCTGGGATT
>NW_008585927.1:0-9866 GCF_000691845.1 Merops nubicus | reverse complement strand
GTCCCTACAAGTTCTGTCACACCAAAGGCCGTTCCAGTGCTTCTAAAATGGACAGTTCCCACCTCTAATTCTGCAGGGCCAGAAGAAGCACGCAAGCTCTAGTGTATTTTTGATGCAGTATCAATCTTCTTAAATTAACTGAAGTAGTATCTGTAGTGCAAATGCACTTATATCTCTCATGAAAGTATGTCTTGATAAACTTTTGTGGGAAAAATTATAAGATTTTTCTTAATTCAGTTATATAAACATATTTAACATCAAAACTGGATTCTTACTTCAATACTCAAGATGGTCAACAAAATGAAATACATCTGATTATAAACATACATTTTTATTCTTGCAGTACAGAAGAACACTCATTACATGATGATCTTTGATGCTTTTGTTATATTGACTTGTCTGGCCTCGTTGATCCTTTGCACACGATCCGTGGTTAAAGGAATTCAGCTCCAAAGGGTGGGTATAACTTTTTCCTTGGAAAGTCTTCAGGTCTGGTGTAACTCTGACAAACCTTTTTCTTTCCTCCTTTCCTAGGAATTTGTAAGCTTTTTCCTATATTATTATAAGAAAGAAATATCTTTCAGTGACCAAATGGAGTTTGTCAATGGATGGTACATCCTGATTATGGTTAGCGATGTCTTAACTATTGTTGGATCAACCCTAAAGATGGAGATACAAGCCAAGGTAAGCATTTTGCACTGTCAGGTGGAAGCAAAACTTTCTGTCCCAGCTAGGTTTAAATCTCTCAGAGAACTTTAGACCGTCTCTACTCGATTCTGAGTGGAATCAAATTTTAAAACTCTCTTCTCCTCTGGAGTTGTAACTGAGATGTATTGTTTCCAGTTGCGAGATTTAAAAACTCCCAACTATCACTAGATATTGTAGTTCTAATTACCTTTACTCCTTTGTGACTGCAGGGAATAAAACTCTGGAAGTTTAAGACTGTTGACTTCCTCTCTTCCACATTTGGGACGATTTCTCTTTGCTTATATGATGGATTTTTTTAAATTTAACATTTAACTTTCTGTTTCACATTTAACAAGTGTTTAACTAGCACAGAGACTCTCTTTAAACATCAGTTTGCTGCTTTCCCAGCTTCTGGCTTCACCTAACAGTCAGCCACAGTCAGGTTTGAGGCCTTCAATTTCTAAAACAAACTTGATACTGGAAAAGCTCAGATCTTTTAAAAACACGTTATGTGCAGCCAGAATCAGGGGAAAAAAATATTACCATCTGCTATCCTGAAGCACTAATATTCAGATAATGTTGATCTTCACCAAATCTGTAGCAGACATTGAAGTGTGACATTGCAACACAGAAAACTTTGAACAGTAGTAATGGGTCTGAAATCCATCTGGTGACAGCCTGAGTATCATAAACGCCCTGTACAAATTGCCCTATCTTAGGAACTATAAACTCCATTCTTAGGAGTAGAAAGAAGCTATGATGAAGTTGGCTAAGATAAGAGATAAATCCATCCTGCTTGGGGAGGAGTGAAGATGAGAACAAGGTTGGAGTAAGAATGCATTTGGGATTGCAATATCTTGTATATATACATCTTTTTAGATATGTTTCTATTCTAAGGGAGTATTTTACTAAAAGTCTTCCCTATGAGTACTTTTCACTTCAGTTTGCAAACCTTGTGGAATATAATAACATGTTCCATGTTACTGTGTAAAAGTTAATGGATGAATAACAAGTTCACAGTAAAGTAACTTAAATTTGTTTGGTTTTTGGTGTGTTTTTTTTTTTTCAACTTGTAAATGAATTATGTTAATATAAAAGATTAGCTAACTCTCAGAGGAATAAAAACAGAAAATAGTGAAAACTTCTTATGCAAGTAAGCTGTCATGATCCATTTCAGAGTTGAACTGCAGTTTAGGGAACAGGCTATATGCTAACTTGGATGAAAACAAGCCAGTATGTATAGGTGGAAAAAACCCAGTGAAATACCAATAAAATATAAATGAAGTTCTGGTTAAATTAATTAGAAGCTAATTAGTTTTCTCCTTGATAACTTTCAACACCTCATAGTTCCCAGCTACCTAACAAGATCCTCCTTAGTATTTTTCTGAACTTTGCTGACAAATCATGCTGTTTTTTAAAAACTGCTTTGCCTATGTACTGGATGAACCCTCTTTGCTCTCTGGTTCTGTGGTGATGTCTACACTGTCCACTGGGATGCAGTGGAGAGATTCCCAGGCTGCTCTGGGGAATCTGCCGATGCAGATTCCAGAAGCAGTTGCTGCAGGTCTGGAAGCACCATGACAATGTTTGAAGTGACACTGCAGGTCTTGGTGAGCCAGGTACAGAGGGGCTGTCTCTGCACTTCCAGTGCAGCTGCGCTCTTGGCCTTGCCAATGAAGCTTCTCTTGTCAGAATCTACTTTACAAAGAGTAAGTGAGGGCGTATGAAATAAGTTACACTTGAAAGTGCCCTTGATCTTTGGTAGAACTTCTGCTTCCTAATGCGTATTGCCCCAAACGGATTTTTAATAAGAGAGACTGCCGAGGAAAAACATGTTTCTTAACAGATCTTTGTAGTAATGAGTCTCACAATTTAGAACCTGCCAGTTGTTATAATACTTGACTTTTTTCTTCTTTTCTTCTCTTTTTTCTAGAGTCTGACAAGTTATGATGTCTGCAGCATACTCCTGGGAACATCCACTATGCTTGTGTGGCTTGGAGTCATTCGCTACCTAGGTTTCTTTCAGAAGTATAATGTAAGGATCTGCTGGGATCTTCGTGCTGTTGGTATTTATTCTGTTTGTTGCTACAAGAGGACTTGAAGAAAGGCCTGGCTGAATTCTAACTGTTTGCATTGCTTTGTGCAGCTTCTCATCCTAACACTGAGAGCAGCATTACCCAACGTAATGAGGTTCTGCTGTTGTGCTGCTATGATCTACCTGGGCTATTGTTTCTGTGGATGGATTGTACTGGGACCATACCATGTGAAGGTAATATACTTAACGAAAAAAGACAACTTGGATAACAGAAAGAATTACAAACAAATGAGAGATGACTCTAGGTGGTCCTGCTCTGGCAGGGGGGTTGGACTAGATGATCTTTCGAGGTCCCTTCCAACCCCTATGATTCTATGACTACTGTTGTTTTTTTCCATGCCAAGTCTCCATGTCAGGGCTTCCCTGAATATAAAAATAGTACATCTTCAACATGATTCTGCTCTGTTTGAAGAGTCTGACTTCCATGACTCAATTAGACTTGAGTTATGAAAGCTCTGATTCAGAAGTGGAAGCTGACATGACTCCAAATCACATGTTGATATTTTGAAAAAAATATTTTCATCGTGCAGAACACCACGGTCAGACTAAATCTTTGAAGACTTCATCCTCTATCCCTTTTAAATGTGAAATTGGCTTATCTGAATTGAACGTGTATGTGTACAGGAGCTGATAAACTTTGCTCATTCCTCAAACGTTTTACTGTTTTCACCTTGTCATACCCTGGGTGTACAAAGAGATCCAAGGCAGCCAGTCATCAGCTGTGCATCTCCTGTGTGTTACCCAGTCTTTGGATCCAAATAAAGCAGCAGCGTATGGCCTTGTCTTCTTCCCTCCACTCTAGTTTCGCTCTCTGAATATGGTTTCCGAATGCCTCTTTTCATTGATCAATGGAGATGACATGTTTGCCACCTTTGCAAAAATGCAGCAGAAAAGTTACTTGGTTTGGTTATTCAGTAGGATCTACCTCTACTCCTTCATCAGTCTGTTCATCTATATGGTGCTGAGTCTTTTCATCGCCCTCATTACAGATACATATGAAACTGTCAAGGTAAGCACGGACTCCTAGTTTGGAATAAAAATGCAGAATTGGTGCTATCAAAACTCTCACCTCCCTCAATATTTTGACTTGCAGGGCATGCCAATTTAAAGAATAAATATAATGGATACTTTTGAGGGTGTAGAGTGATGATGAGAGGTTTTTAATTCCTCCCTACTTCATTTTTTTTTACAAACTTATCTGATGCCTGCTCCAGTGGAAGCTAAATATCTACTAAAAGCTGTAATTTCATATTGATCTCTGTGAGTCTTCTAATTTCAGATTTGAGCAATGTCTGAAAAGTGATCAGGGGAGGATTTGGGTTATAGCATGCTTTAGCCTTACTAAAGGTTTAACTAAATGTCAACTTTTTTAGCACTACCAGCAAGATGGCTTTCCAGAGACAGAACTTCAGAGATTTATATCACAGTGCAAAGACTTACCAAATTCTGGCAGGTACAGGTTAGAGGAGGAGAGTTCTGCATCTCTTTTCTGTTGTTGTAACAGTAAGTACCTATGTTAAAATTATACATTAAGGTATACAAAAAAGCAACACGCCACTAAATTTCCCTAGTATAATATTTATGAAGAGTACTTAATTTTTTGGGGGTGGAGGGAGAAAGAAAAAAAAAAAGGCACAGAAATCCCAAACCATTTCTGATGCTCTAGAATGGACCACTTGAACGAAGTATCTGCAGCAAGCAAACTCCTTAGGAGAGGAGAAAGAACTTTTTGAATGAAGAATTGTTTAATGTGAAAAATAGTACAGAAAGTCAGATAATATATACAGTAACTAGGGAACAGCTCGTGTATAATGTGCAAGCATTAATGTTTCCTGTACTCCCTGCAATACGCAGGACTTTAAGAACACATTCAGTGTCTTCTTAACTACTTTTTAATGACACCTTGTCCAGAAAAGTGTCCTAACTTAAATGGTAGCAGGCCTGAAACTTAGGGGGAAAATAGATCACCAAGGCTTTAAGACAGCATGCAGTTTAAGATACTATCACAGCACTTGCAAAAGCATTGCCTAACTTCCACTATGGAGAGCTTAGTGCCTTAGTTATTTGAAGTTTTGTTTCTTCAGGAGTACTGATTGCAGGATATGTGGTTTATATTTAACTTGGCTGGCAACAACTGTGAGTCTTGCCTACTGAAGGGTCCGTTGGTGGGGGAGCCTTAAAATATTTGCAGCTTGATTAAAAAGATCAAAGGCATTTGCGGCTCCTTGGTGTTTGGCTTTTTTTGGTGTGCTGTATTGTTATATGCCAGGTAGAATGTCTTTATGATGGGGAGGAGATAGGGACGTATTTAAAAGCAGGGAGGTGACAGAGCCTGTAGTGAGCCAGTCCAGAGTGGAGAGCTGCTGTTCTGACCGAGTGCCTTACCAGAGATGAAAGTGTGGGCTGGAGCAGAGCTGGGCATCTTGCTCCTGGGTAAAGGGCACAGGCATGTTAATGTTTCCTTTCCTGCACACGCCTCTCAGTTTAACCAGGCAAGAAACCCAGTGTGAGGTGGGACAGGGTGGAGATGTAATACTTTTCCTTCTGACTGTGAGGTGGGGATCAGGACTCTGGAAGAGCATTCAAAAAAGAAAACTTGGTTACTTTCAAGCAGCTTATCCTTGAGAAGTATTGGGCAGCCGGTAGCACCCTGGACTCAAACAGAGCTGTAGGCATTTAAGTGCCTTGTTTCAGAACCTTGTTTGCTAAACAGATTACCTACTCTTTAATGACTTTATCCTGTTGCCAAATGTCTTGATTCACATACGTGCCTCATACCATGCATGTTAGTGTTACAAAGTGTTGTTTGTTTTTTTTTTTATCTGGAAATAGCGTTGCATTCTCTAAAAGCTAGATGAGGGGCTGACTTTGAAGTTGTCTCTAGGTACTGGACATTGCTCCGTTAGCTCTGTACTGTGGTTTTCTGGTTTTACTTTGAAACAAATGATCTGTAGGAATAAATAAGTATCCTGAGCAGGATGTTGCATTATCAGTTCTATGGCTTCTGCTCCTTAAATAGTCATATGGTCCTACAGGACACAAAAGGCTTAAGTCTTTCACATATTCAAAATGTTACATGGTGGTTCATCACAGTTTCTTATCAGTGTGTGTCAGATTAGTATTTAAATAGTTCATATACATTTTTAAGGCTTTTTGTACAATGAAATTATTATTTTGATGCATGCACTTGACAACTTTTCTTCCCTTTCCTTTACAGACAGTAGTGAGCATATTTAATGGATTATGGAAGTGTATCATTGAGCCTTTAAAGCAGTGCACATTGCAAGAACTGGACAATGGAGCTGGTGGAAAACTTTATACCTTAAAGCCTGAATTTGCTTTTCCTGAAAAACAGTGTAAGCCTGTGGCAGAATCATATGATAAACTTACAGTCTTTCTGATTAGGCACTCTTACTGCTAGTTCAGGGGTTTTGGGGGTTTGTTTTTTTATTAGCTTTGTTGTATTTGTTTCCTTAGTCAAATTGTGCTAGAATGCAAAAGGCATTAAAAAGCTGTCTGCATTCAGAGACTTGGCTGGATTATAAAAGTAGACTAGAACTGCATTAACTTTCAACTATAATTAGAAATTGTGCTGGACAACTGCGACTTTGAACACCAACCTAGCCTTCAATATTGCAGGCATTGTCTAGCTACTGCTGATGTGTCACTGAATGAATGAAAGCTCACTCTAGAGCCCTCAGCACTTCTTTGTTTATCTGCACTCATAGTAAGAATAAACTAAAGCAATGATATTTGTTTTGTTTCTGGAAACATTACAGTGCACAAGCCATTCAAATATGGCTGAGAGCATAAACTAAGTTTTTCTATAAGCATAAGTACCACTTGATATAAGTGGCAGTCTCAGAGAGGCCAAGGATATGCCAGGCCAGAACTGAAGTTTGAGGGGTGAGTTCAGTGGAGAAATGTAGATGTTCTCCTATATCCACTGCTGGGTAGGATCACTTAACTGTCTTCAGCTTTGCAGTTGCTTAACTTGCATTTTAAAAGGAAAAGTCAAACAAAAGCACTTTCAAAATATCTTTTTTTTTTTATTTGAAATCGTCAACTGATACACAAACCTATCAACCTGAAGTCTAAACTAATTAAATACATAGCAGGTATGTCTGTGAGAGTCATATCTCCCCATGCTTCAGAAACTGGTTGTTTCCTACCAAATTAATAACCTGTTACTGTCAGTGGCTGTCTGAAACACTACATCTTATAAAAGTTCAGTTTTGACAACTAAGTTTATATACTTTATGGATTGTGCTACCATTTAATGGATGCCTTATTTTCTATAGTCTATTCACTCTAGGGGCAGAATAGAAAACCAAAGGGAAGCATATTTTAGATCACTTGCATTTGTGAGCAACATTCCTGTAGCTGTGTTACACCATATGATGCTGTGCACAAAGGTGGCTGACACTAAACAAGTTCTGTCTGAATGTTTACACATTGTAAATGCGCTACAATAAACTCTTCCAGCTGCAGTAACTATTGAGTGTGTCAGTATTCATCCTAAGAGTAAATATGTTGTCAGGTTATTATAGGAGCTTTTCTTTGCCTTTTTTTTTCCTTTTTAATAGCAATATGCAATTTCTAGTATTAAACAGCATGTGGAATATGCGAACTTACATTTCCTGTAGTCAAGATAGTTCCTGTGGACCCTGGTGAGGACCTGTTCCCAGCTGATCCTGTTTAACAGCATTTCAGAGTTTGCCACAGAAACAAATAAGCAAGCATGAAATGTTACACTACATGAAGCTCAAATTCAGCAAAGTCAATCCAAATACAAAGTGTAGGCAGAGCAGATGATTCACAGTATCTGAAAGTTTCCAGTATTGAAACCCTTGCTTCCAGCAGTCACATAAGACTGAAGATTTGAAGCTTTTCAAGGAGATTCAAGGCAATCTTGCCTCAAAAAGCAGCTATTAAGTGATGTTATTAAATGACACAGCTATTCTGTTGACACACTAAACTCCTTATGGACCTGCAACAACATGCATTATATAATGTTCACATCACTATTGTATAAAATAGTTTGTGCAAGGAATTCTGATAAGGATGGTAAGCACTTCAAGATCACTGAAGTGCAGAAGGCTGACTTCTTATTGAGGCTTTTTCATACAGAGTCAAGAGAAAGCTAAAAGTAATAACTTGCTCAAAATGCAGGTGTATTTTGTAAACAGCTATGGAATACTTTGCCAGTATGATCATAATGCATACAGTAGCCTGATTTCATTTAGAAATGGGGCAGAGGATATGCTTCATCACTGTAAGCTTCTGAAATGGCAACAAATTTCAGCACAGCTCTAAAATACCAAATTCCTGCAGAATTTTATAGAAGCAGGGAGAAATCATGTTAAATAGAAATCTTCCCTTGAAGACTGGTTTCTGTTGCCTGAAGGTCACCCTTCACTGTGGAGCTAGTTGTGCAGTGAAATCCCTGTTAGAGTCTTTAAGTAATGACCTGTGTGTGTGTTAACAGCTAAAAAATCAATCAACTGAGATGCAGAAACTCAGTGGAAAACCATTCTCTGTTACTTCTGCCAGACCTAGCATTGCAGGAGTTGCGTGGATTTCAGGAGGAAAGAGCTGATGAAAGGCAACTGCCTTCAAAGAGTAATGGGCAGGGGCACAGCGTGGAGCCAGATTTCTGACCTGCTCCATCCTTGATGTTCAGGATCTTCATCTGCCTATTTTTCTCACCTGAGAAAGAAGCCAGTGAAGGCTGTTTTCTAGCCTACTGGCTGCATTTGAGATGAAGTGCAGCTCTGCCACGAGATCTGTGGCTGCTGCTGCTGCTGCTGTGTGTGTGATGGAGCTTTTTAATCTTGTTTCCTGTCAATATGTGATGTTCTGCTTATGATCTTGCAGAGCCAATAAGTGTGACTATGATCTATATATCCTAAAAAACTCTTGTGATTTCAACAGTATCAGTGATCTCAACATCAGCAATGCTAGGAACACATGTAAAGCTGCATCCTAGAGACATCAGTATCTTCATGCTGATACAATCAAGCAGGCACAGATAGAACTGTAAAATGCAAATGGGGAAGCAGATAAAGCATCAAATAAACTCATTATGCTTAAAGATGCCATTCTAAGGAAAACAAGGCTTTCCGTGCTGTCCAAGGTGTGGAGGGGTGAAAGAGTTTCTTTTTGTTCTGATTTTCACTGGCCTCTGGGAAGAGTTGCCTGAAAAATACTGATAGTATTTCCTCATGAAAATAAGTCACAGGGTGCTAAACTTGGGTGACAGCTGTTTCCAAACCAAGGCTCATTTCAATGCCATTGTTTTGCATATGCCCAGGTACTGAGAACTTATCTTCAGAAGAGCTCACATCTCTTCACAGAATGAGGTTACGCTGAGGGGAAGAGAGAGATGGGGGCCATACTTGTTTCTAAGTACCAGTTTCTATCTTAGGTAGAGCATATTAAGTAAACAGTGTGCACGCAAAAGAGGAAGAAACCCACTCCAGATATGCTCATACCTTTCCAATAAAACAGTGTGTAAGGGCATAATTTATCTCTGGCAGACAGCGGGAAAACCAGACACTGCTGTAGAAGACCAAACCTGTGACTGCATCTGTCAGGGGCATCTTTCTGCTGAGGCAGTAGCTAGTAACAGATGCATTGGGAGGAAGCCTTAAGAAAACTTTTGTGCATGAGCAGATACTATGCCCCTGCAGCTAATTTGGAGTAACTGCTCATAGATGTTTGCCTGGGCTTTGGTTCCCTCTTCTCTCTTAAACAGCGTGACTGTAACCAAATGCAGGATCTGAGGACATTACACAGGAGTCGTGGGGGCAGGTAGAGGGTTCACAGTTGCTGCAGCAAAGCCCCTTCTGATCTTGCATTCTGTTGAGAACATGATTGTTTGGATCAACCACATTAAGCCACATCCTCTGAGGAACCCAATACCTTTTCGGCTGCAAACCGACCAGCTGTGTAGGAGGCAGTGTGACATGTCTTCCCTCATCGCGTCTTCCTGCCGACAACGGCAAGGGCCGGGCGAATGCCTTCTTCACTCAGCAAAGGCCCGAGCACCGGTGACCGGAGCCGAGGCGGGGTGGCGGGACCG
>NW_008585926.1:0-3268 GCF_000691845.1 Merops nubicus | reverse complement strand
TTCCTCAAGCTGTAATTACGCATAGTAATTACATATTTAATTGTTCCACATTAATATCACCTCAGCCTATAATTACCGCTTATTCCTGTAAACCTAATCAAGGAAAACCGGCGTATTTGCATAAAACTTGTAATGAAAAGTATAATGATTTCACTAACAAGACGTGGATAAGAATGCATATCTGTGACAAACACTTTGTGTCAGGAAGAACAGAAAACGATTTTCTTTCCTGAAGATTATTTCAGGCCCATTTAACACAATCTGTACCACTCCGTTGATGTGCAGTATCTTACACACATCAAGTCATATCTGGATAATGTTCCCGACTTCAAATAAAATTTCATTACTATATTTAGTTATAGAATGGTTGGAAACGGTTGCATTGTTAAACTTCATAAAAATTGGAATTTGTGAAGTATTAGGTGATCCTTGGTGCCAATTTTTCTCCTCGCTGTTCAAATATTGCAGCGGTTCTATCCCAGCCCCCTTGCGCTGCCATTTACGTTGCAGCTTAATTTTCACCCATAAAACAAGCAATTAAGAATAAGTACAACTGCTCTGAAGTTCCTGAGGCCAAAGATAAAAATAAATTGGCTTTTATAAATTCGCTTTTTGCGATGGTAAAACAAAAAGCACTGCTAATTATCAATAATTTGTCACCTCTCATTTAGGCAGACACGCTGACGGGCTCGCATCTGGATCCTCCCGAGTCAGAAGGCAGGTACACGCTGAGGAAGATGTTTCCCATGGAGTCAAAGCAACCTGCAGCAGAAGGGCTAAACTTTAAGCAGCTCGGCCACCCTTTGCTCAGAGATACGGGCAACAACCTGCTCGATCCTTGGATTTGCACTACTTGTAACAGCTTTGTGAGAGGTTGAAGGCCCTGGAGTTAACATCCTTGAATTCCTTTTCTGTGCAAGAAAATGATGCTCTGCTAACAGCAAAGTCAGGGCAGCAGAGCCCTGCTGCAAGGTTAGCAGGGAGCAGGGGCTGCTTCACCATCAACTGCTTTCACACCATGACCTCTCACACTCAGGAGTGCCAAGAACTGCCCAAGCTGCCACCGCCAGCGGAGACATTACGGAAATCATTTAGATCCCTCCAGGCAAGAGGATCCAGAAATAAATATTCTTTGGAGGCCTGTAAGTCCCTGCACCTTCTCAGTGCCTTGCAGACCTGCCTCTGCAGAGCCAGGACCACCAGTTCTGCACGGCGCTGCCTGTTCCCACAGGCACCAGCTCAGGGCAACCCCTGCTCACCCCGCTGGCAGGGGAAATGGTACAGAAGTGTTCACAAACCACCACCGCTTAATTTTCCTGTATCCTTGCAACTGCAGGTAAACAAACAACTGAGGGAGAAGCTAAAGGCAGTAAAGGAACTCTGGAAGCTAAGCCTGGTTTCCTCTGTGGTTATGAGACCTCCTCTTCAGCAGAACCGCCACTGATTTACAGCCGATCCCTCCCCTCCCCTGGAAAAAAAAAGAGTCAGGGGGCCCTTGGATTTAAAAGGCTGATTATATATTATTCCAGATGGAAAGCATCTCCAATTTCTCACTTCTTAAATGTTATTTCCTTTCCAATTACAACCTCTGTGCATCTCGTCTCATCATACCTAGTCATTACCAAGCGTGGCTACTTAGAAAACCGCATCATGGAGGTAAACAGAGAATTTCCCAGGAGCTCCACGGGTACGAGGAGCGAGAATGAATCTGCGGTTTCATACTCAGGTATGTACTTTTGAAATCGAGGCTCTAAAGGCAACAGCTGTACAGAACATCTGGAGAACTTCATTGCCTGGCAGTGCTTCTAGAACTAAAAGGAGAAGTGCCCCTCTCTCCAGTACAATTTCTCCGAGTTCTACAGGCCGTATTGGTCTCCTTGACAACATGCAGCATGACTCAGTTACCGGGTTCCTTGGTAATTAAGGATTTCATTTTGAGGAAGAGGTCAGGACAAGAAAGGTACAATTGCTGCCACCAGAAGGGTGAGTTCCTCGCTGCTGACAAACCCGGGTCAGGCTGCACCTCCAGCTTTCCAAGGGGAGCATCTGCTTCGCAACCAGCCCTGCTTCATTTAGCTACAAGGCTGAGGAAAAACACTGCCGAGTTCCAGACAATCTGTAGGAGTACATCCCTTGCAGTGAATTTCAGTTTAACGTTATCTATTGCTCCACCTGCCATTCTGTTTAAACACTGTACCTCAGTCATCTTCCGAGAACCGAGTCAAACAATTAGCAGGCGAGATCTCCATGGAACGACGTGGCTTGGAAGCACTCTCGGTGACTGAAAAGCTGTATGTAATGGCACAGAAAGAAAAAAAAATCCCTTCCAAAGTCTGCATCTTTGGTCAACCCTCTGCTTTCCTCATTAATCCCCCAGGAACAAAGACGCAGGAAGCAATACAAAGTGTTCCTGCTTTTGCCTATCAAAATAATTAAACCTTGCTACGAAACAGGCTCTGAATATGGAATGAACACTGCCAAATAATTATGTGAAGCAGCATGATATCGACAGAAAGGAGTCCAAAGCCAGTGATGGATGTCACCAGAGAAGAGAGGTGACCTGAAGGGACACTGGCCATGGCAATGCACTTTTGTGGTACCCACATGCAATTCTGAGGGAGGGGTAACGCGGGTCCTGGGCTAGGACAGATCCTGCCCTAAACCCTACGCAGATGGTTGGCAGGACTGGTTGTGGTGACCCAGAGCTCCCACCCAGCCTTCTGCTCCTAATGGCAGCCACCCCTCTGCAGATTGAGCACTTCCCACCATCTACACCCATCTCACGTGTTTGTATTTTGCCCGTTACCTACTACAAAACCGTGCATATCATCTAAGCATTAGTTCATCAAGGGAGAATTTCAACATGACATACTAGTAATTAAACTCCAGGAGAACCTGGCTAATTCACAGCAATGATTAAGAGCCACTGCAGACTAGCAGATTTTACAAGCGAGTGAACACGCAATAAAAATCTTGCTCGTTTATTTTGACAAGTGTCACTTCACATTAAAGGTACACTTCACCACGAACCCCAGCCTGTGAGCACAACTCTATTCCCAACATGGCACCTCATTAAGTCCTAGACTCAGCAAAACATTTTGCCACACGCTCGATTTGAGCCACGAGAGCCTGGAAAACGCCGCAGAAAGGCGCCGAGGACGGGACCCCACGGCCGGGGGAGCCTGCAGGTGACCACACGCAGAAAGCCCACCTCGGGAGGCGGCCCAGGGACACCGCCCCGCTCCCAGCCCGGGCAGGAGCCCCAGGG
>NW_008585925.1:0-8192 GCF_000691845.1 Merops nubicus | reverse complement strand
AAGGTCTTTTCCAACCGAAAGGATTCTGTGAGTGATTCCATGGAGCAGGTGGAGGCAGCCGCGTGCGGGGCATCTTTCGGGAGCGATCCGTTTTCATGAAAGGTGGTAGATGGAAAAGAGGTTCCCTTGATCTGGTGAGTGCAGGCGTCTCTCTAAGAAACCCGTTAAAAAACAAAAGCATCTCCTTTTTGCACCCTAATTTAGCTGGGTTATTTAGCTGGGTTATTAAGAGCAAGGACTTTAACTTTTCAAAAAGTTTTAATTTTGAACACACCTTTTCTGTTTAAATGTCAAAAAAATAACAAAAAAATGAGTCATATGTTTAAATCTGTCCCTTAGCATATTTTTCTGGCCTCAAACTTTGTTTATAAGTAGTGTCATCACTAAACTGTCAGCATGCAAACAAAGACTGAGTCTTCTGTGCAAGGCAAACAGAAATGAAAAGCACTGTTCCTCGACGTCAGTGAGCATTTGAATCCAGGACATTTTCAAGAGAGAATGATAATCCTGCGTTGCTTAGAGAAAAACAACTGATGCATTTCTACTGTGCCGGGCAAGCTCTTTCTGCCAGAGATCAGGAAGTAGTCACGCTGTTGTAAGCGCCCCCATCTGCAATGAGGGGCACAATTCTGATTCCCTCGTGTTGAAATGATACAAAGGAGAACTGCTAAGGTGGCTGAGAAAACAGGGCACTTCTCCATCAGGAAAAGGCTGAAGAGCTCGGCATACGAGCGCTCTCCATAAATACTTGAGGAGTTAACACCAGGGAAAGAACTCTTTAATTTGAAGGACAGAGCTGTGAAGAAACTGTAACTAGTTTTTGAAAACAGATTTTTAGCTATGAGCAGTAAAGGGTCTTATAACTCTTTTACAGTAAGAGTAGCGAACTAAAACGCACACACACACAAAATACAGTCTTAAGATGTCATTTGCTAAGTTTAAGCAATAGAGTAATTGGTATGACTGCCTCTGACAGAAAGGAACTTGATGACCCAGAATGTAACTATATCCTATATATTATATACAAACAAATCCTTGCATAGTTCTTGCAAGTTCTTGCATAGTTCTTTCAAGTGAGAAAAGTTTCGAGTCTGGCCATAGGTATATGAATGGGTTAAACCATGCTCAATCAAACTATCTGGTAAAAACATGATGCAATTCCTAAAAGTAATTTAGTCCACCCAAGTGCCAAAATTGCCATTGGATGAGTCAGGGCTAAATTTACCACCTCCAAATGCCTACCTTTCAATGCACAGCCGGTTTACTTCTCAAGCTTTCAAATGTATAGGCTGCTTATTTGTATGCAGCTGCCACAGTGCAGTCTCAAGATTCATGTCTCAGGCTTCACTTTGTTCCTGTGTCCATAAAGTCAAACGCTGTAAAGACTCCTTCCTTACCAGTCCGCCGGCATATTCCAGCTCTGGTTTGCACTGGGCTTGTTAACCAGGTCCTGTTTCAGCTTCTGAGCAGAAACGGTCGGGGCACACCGTACGATTGGCACTTAGTGACTCACCTGTATGGGGTGCATCGTCTGAGTCTATTGTGTTGAAATCTGTCAACTTTTGATTAAAAAAAAAAAAAATTATTGAGCATCTGGAAGCAGAAACGACCCCTGAAATGGGATGCTTAAAGGGTTTCTTCAAAAGGACAGCATTTTTCCCTTCCTCTCGCCCTGCCTCTGAAAGAAGCACCAGCGAGATTTCCAGCTCCATCGTTCTTTTCCAGTTCCTGACAGAGGAGGCCCTCAAGCCCACCATGATCACATTGAACATGTGGATTCTGGTATGGTGTGCTTCCCATATCAGAAATCTTTATTTCTAATAGCTACAGATCCTTCTAATTCCAACCTTTCTTTTCCATGCCAAAGTATCCTGGCTTCTATTTCAGGCTTTATGAAGAAAATAACATCCCTAGCATTCTTGTTGACTTTATTTTTATAGTTGACACCGGTTCTAGAAAAAAAGGGGAAATTTGCTCAGTTTGTGCAGCCCCAAACCACTGATCATCTTCCCCAACAGCAAATAGTTCAAGATTTGGCATTAAGTCAGAAATTAAATCACGTGCATTTCTTGAAAGCTTTAAGTGTTCTTGTGGGGGAGGAAAGGGAAAGGAGCTTCAACTGTATGTAGCACCATCCTCTTTTCACACGTACCAGAACAGCAACATAAAAATGAAGGTAGGAATAAGGTGTCATTAACAATAGAATTACTGATCAAAGTGGTACATGAAAGCACTGTTGATAAGCTTGCTGTCACCAGAATAAGTGTAACCTCTCAGCTTCTTGTCACATGCTCAATAGCATTAATTTCTTGAAGTTGCAAAATAATTTTTTTATTTTTCCTGAATTTTATAAATGTATCATGATGAGGCACGTGGATGTCATCACTTGTAGAAAATCATACAACTGCTTAACTATTTAGCAATATTAGATGTCAGGATAAGACTGAAAAACATGGCTACCTATATTATATTACATATATCCTATGTAAATTGCTGTGAATCCTAGGAAGGTAAATTGGATTGATGAAAAAATGAAAATTAAGACTCCTTCCCATGCAGAAGTTGTCAGAGGACCATATTTATTGATAACATGAGGTTCCTAGATTTCTGATCTTACATTTCATCTGAAAGACAATCCCTTCATCCGCACAGTATCAAAACCAATGATCCTTCACCACACCGTAACATTCCCGTGTCAGAAATGACACAGTTTCTGTCTAAATGGTCATTTTTACATAGGTAGCCCAATACTCTCTTAAATCAGAAGCGTCAGCCTTACGCCACGCGACAGATTCCTCACTGGGAATCCTGACTGCAGCAACACACCGGTCCCACTGCTCTGGCGCCTTGGCTGGCAATACTCAGCTCACAAGCAGTGTGCTTGGGCTGGGGTTTGCCAGCTTAGACCATTACTGGACCAATACTCAGCATTTACAATATGGGAGAGGTTTCTCTTCGGTCTCTCGATTAAATGGTGGTAGACCAGTCCTGATGGCAGGACCAAGAAGGCGTCTGTGAGTGTGCCAGAAAGGAATACTGTGGAGGACATAAATATACTTATTTATTAATGGTCAGCATCAAAGTAGGAGATTAACTGGCCATTAGGTCTTTGTGTCCATTTTTAGTCTGGGAAATAGCTCTTATCTTTAATAACTGACTCTTAAATCCTAACAAAGTGTAGGGCTTAACATTTTACTGAGCCACAGCTAATTTTATTTTAAATCAAAGAAATGGCATTAATCTATACAAATATAGGTAGGTGAACCTTAAGCAAGCACATGTAGACCAATGCAAGGATTAAGAGACACTATTTATAGCTCATGGAAGCATTGCTCATGTGTTTGCACATGGCTCTGCCAAGCAGCAAGCTCTCCTTGCATTATGATGCCAGCTACAAAATGCCATCCTGGTACAAAACAACTTGTGTCATTCAACTTTTATTGAACCAAGCCAATACATTCTTGGGAGTGGACTTCCTGTATATGGAAGTGAGTTTTTAAGGCAAGATAACTCAACAAGCATAGTTCAGACAAGGATAGATTCAATGATTAATTAAAAGATTTCCTTTTGGGACTTTTGTTAATTTGCTGAGGGCCAGCTTAGTCCACACGTAACTGCAACCCTCCAATAGCTTTAAATCCAACCTATTCTATTTCCACATTTCTTTTTAGTTGAGGATGTAAGACCTAATAAATGATGCTGTATTATAAACCACAGACTGGATGGTGCACCAATGGCAACATAATAGAGTTTGTATGGTATGCACTGGGGGCCAGGGGGCCAAATGCTAGGGATCTGCTGAGAATTTGGGGGGATTCTCCAGCAGCAATCACAGCACCAAAGAAGCACACAAAGAGGAGTTAGTGATTAGTGTCCATTCCCCTTAGAAAATCAAGTATCAGTCCCTCAAAAATGGAGCTGCTTTTTATGCTGCAGCCTGTCTATTCACCAATGAATAATCTTAAGCGGGAAAGTGCCCGAGCAAAATGAATAGGTGCTCCAGTAAAAGGGAGTGTGTCACTTCTGCCGTTTGACTTAGAATTGTAAATGGCAAGAGTGTGGCTCCTCAGTACCAGAAAGCCTTGTCCAGCGTGTGGAAAAGAGCAGCCAGGTGGATGCCCCTGCAGAAACAGAGGGAAGGTGTGCTCTGCCTGCCACGCTGCTGCGCCTCGGCATGCTCAGCAGGGACTGAAGAGCAAAGAGCTTCTCAAAGCGGCCACTGCTCCGCCATGAAGATATGCTGGTAATAACTAATAGAAGAGTTTCCCCTCCTTTGCTTCCCCAGCTATACAGTGACAGAATATGTCCAGTTGTTTCAAAAATACATCAAAGTATAGAGCTAGGTGTGTCAGTATTTGAAATTATACGTAAAATAGATGTGTAGTGAGTAGACTCTTCTAAAGCTTAGTTAATTGGTTTTGTTTTGCAATTATGGTCAGATAAAAGACATGAAGGATGTTGCTGTTGCCATTTGTTGCATATTTTTGAAATACATAGATACACAGAATGAAAAATGAAACTCAGCTCCACAACCCCGGCGATTTCAAACTCCCATGTGATGTTTCTGTTGGTTGCACACATCTCTAAGGTAGGATTCTGAAAATTTTAACAGAACTATTTTGATTAGCAGCAATGTTTATGGCAACAGTGTACTGTAAGCAATAATTACAATAGGTTAACCAAAATTAATGTAGACATTATGAGTATTATCAGTGAAAATCAGAAAAGTATATCAATATAATTGAGAGCACAAGCTACTAATGGCCTTAATAGTCCAGGACAGCTAACCAGCACAGCTGAAAATGTGCAATAAAGTGCTCGCACGCAAGAATTACTTGTAGAAATGACAGGGTAAAGAATAATTAATTTTAAAATATTCTGAGAACGTTGCATACTTGCAGTTAGTTTTAGATTGCAGTTGAGTTTATAATAGAGAAAATATACCAATTGCTCTTATTTTGGCTTTTTTAATCAACATTTTATATAGGCACTTTACAAGACATTAAAAAAAAAATGTGTAATCCCTGCCCTTCAGTGTTCCTCAGATCTGAGACTCTGAGTTTGTTTTTGGTGCATGCATGGACCCATCACTCCAAAACTGCAAGGTTACAATGCCTGCAGAGCCCATATCACAACAGCACAGGTTAATGCAAACCAGAGAGAATAAAATAATAATAATAATCACAGTAAAAAGTCCAAGGAGATAACTTTATTCTTGTTATTAAGCATTGTTATTACAATTTTACACATTTGAATAGTGGTGCTAGAGGCAGTTCAGTCAGGGGAAGGATAATACGCACGTTTGCCGTTCACAGTTATGGTGTGGATCAGATGCAGGGGATTTTAATAATCTAACTGAGCATGGGAAGGAAAACATGTCAGCAAATGGCCCCAACCAGGAAGTTTAATCAGAATTAAATCTGTGATTTACTCTGAATTATTCTCTTCCCTCCTGAAGCAGAGAAAGGATGCTAACCACTTATGAGAACAATTGCTAATCGCTGTAAAAATATGTGCCAGCTGAAAAACCCCGACCATAACAGCAAACAGCTCCTTAAAACATACACAAAGCTGAGTTCATGTGGGGAAAAGAAGGAAAGGGAGGAGAAATTAAATAATTTCAGGAACAAATGATTGAAAACAATATGCTTTGTAACCCAACCCCCTTGATGGCTCTCACGGAACTGGCCCTGTTTCACTGGCAGGAGGGCCAGGGCTGCTGGGCTGGAATTCCTCTGTTTCTGGGGCATCCCTGGCATCAAAAGTATCTCAGAAATCCCTGCAGTTTGATCAGGACAGTCTCTGGTTCTTCTTCAGCACATGTAAACCACTTTGTCCTCTCTCTCCCTGCTGACAGGTGAACCTCAGAGAGTACTTCCCTCATTAATTTCACCAGAAAGAAGGCACCAGGGCGTCACGAGCTTGCCATCCCACAGACCTTGAAACTGAGTTGTTCAAAAGTGTAGGCACTCCCTGACCTTCTGTTTTCCTGGCTAGTGATCAGGACAACCTTCACAGCTATATAATATAGTATAATATAATACTGTTGAACTTTTGTCTGCAGCCCTTGAATTGTAGCCATTCTGTTACATGAGATCAAACGAAAAGTTCTTGGGCCAATTTGCACTGCTATATAAATATTTTTCTCTATAGTAATTTCTGCTTTATTTCCCAGACAAAACCTGAGCATGCTAAGAAAGCAAACAACAGGACAACATTCCAGTGACATTCACGTGTAGCCCCCTTTGGGAAAAGCATTGTGTATTATTTCTGATCTGGGCTGGTGAACACAATCCCATGACATCACATTTTAAAACGGCTATGATCCACCTACTGACACTGCCAAAGAAAAACTGGCTGATTATTCTGAAGGAGGAAGCTGGCATGGAGGTTACAAGGTGAAGGAAATGTCTGAGGCTCATTATCTACATGCAGAAAAGCCCAGTTTCAAAAGGAAATCTGTTAGTTAATATGTTCTTAGCTCTCACTTCCAAAACTGTTTAAATTACTGTATTTGGCTTTTAACTGATCAGATCTAATGGGCAACCAGGTTGGATTTCTCTTGTTCCTTAATCTCATTTCCTGTTTGGTTTTTGTTTATGGCTAGTTTGTTTTTTTTTTTTTTTAAACTTTTGCTTTCTTTCATATTATTATTAGTTCCTTTCCCTTCATTTTCTCTCTCAGCTTTCTTTTTCAGCCCACCTCATAGGACTTTCCCATTTTTCTACCTTGCATAGTTTTGACTTCTTATGATTGATTTCTCATTCCTAAAGCTATTTTACATACTCTGTCTGCTCCAGCCGCCCTCCTCTTAGTTCTTTGGTGTAACTTTCTTTCTTTTTTCCCCCTAACCCTCCTGCACCCTTGTTAATTTCGTCTAGTGTGTTACTGACAACACCTTCACTTTCTACAAGGGCGGTTCTCTACAAGCAGAGCAGTCATGGCTGTTGGCTCTTAGCTGAAGGACTAAACCTGTGAGCCATCACAGAGAGGTAAAAGCAGAATGACATCAATGAAGGAAACTCTCATTAATATCCAGATCATCAATGACTGAAAAAAAATAACCTCCGAAAACTATTTCTTTGTGTTGCCTCATGAGTCACCTTTGTATCCCTAAGCCATCAGACAGAACCTGGGCTTCTCCCACTTCCCCTTCTTTGCCCACCTTGGAACAAGAAAAGCCTAAAGGTGATACCTTCATTCTTCTCCGTCAGCAGTGTGATTTTATTTTTAAATATAGCCTCTGTGCAAAGCTTTCTGGTTGGTATACCATGTCTTCTCATGCCCTTTCCGGCTATAACTTACACTGCTAAAATTGCTTCCATCTTGCTTAAGCTTCTCTAAAACTTGTTCTGCGAAACGAACCACATTTGCTTGGTCTCAGTTTTGTCCTAATTATAAACGTAAACGCAGAGTGGTGACATATTCTATTCCTCTTTTAGCCACACGCTTCCATAAATGCTGACAAGTCAGGAACTATGATACATAGCTTTCAGCTCCATGATTTAAATTGCTGCTGTATTTACAGCAAAACTCCGGTAGATGGCAAAATGATCCACGTTATTTTTCAACTGACAGCGTCTGATTTGACAGGACTGTGAAAACAGCGAACACCTTTTTTCTTTTCCCTTCTTTCCCCAAAGCCAACAAAGTAAAATACTAGAACTTATCCTGTTTTGTTTGTCAGAATTTGCCATATTAATTCACCAGCCTACCTTCCTTGGTCCAAGGACGTTAAATTCGATGGCTACTGCGTTAGGCACAAAACCCTCACTGCTTCTCTGCTACGTTCACTATTGTTGGGTTTGATTTTCTTTTTATTTTATTTTTCCTCATAAGTTTAAAAGATGAAATGTCGGCACACATTGTAAGTGGATTTCTTTTGTATAAGGACTGTGAGGTATGCGTCTCAATAGTCATCGCTGTTTTAGCATCGCCTCAGAAATGGCTAAAATGGATGAGCGATCCACCTTTTGCCTGTTACTGTACGGTGTTACGAAGGCGAACTCGCGTTTCTCGTTCCGTAGGAGAGCCGCTGCGTGTTTGTTCATTACCGCAGACAGCGACACCGCTCTCCGCGGCTGTGCTCCGCCGCCTGCTCCTCCCCTCTCCGCGGCTGTGGGCGCTCTCCCGCTGCGCCGGCGGCTACCGGGCGCCTGCACACAGGAGGAGCGGGCGGCTCAGGCCCAGGC
>NW_008585924.1:0-20399 GCF_000691845.1 Merops nubicus | reverse complement strand
TCTGTTTGGGCCTCAAGCCATTTCCTCAGCTAGGTCTATGCTGCTGTGCTTCTAGTCTGACCTGTGGCCACAAGAAGTACCACTTGCAAGAACAGCATGAGAGATTGTTTAATAAAAATATTTAGTGTTAGGCCTTGGCCTGAATCTTTTCCCACCTATGGCTTCAAATCACAATATAATAAGAACTCTTTAAATCCAGCTGACTGGAACTCCTGCTCACTGAAATATTTCCACTGTGTTCTGCACTGGCGCTAGAGGCACAGTCTGTTCTCCAGTCTTTTGCTCTGTTTAATTAATCCAGTGCATCTCTCAGAAGGGTACTACAAGCCACACACCTTTTTTTTTCACACAACTACGGTGGTCGTAGGTAGCACAAGCTCTTGTGTGAAGGCTAGACTCTGCTGTAAGTTACCACCTCTGGAAAGACTGCGCTATTTGCATGGAGCAGCAGCTTTTAGCAATAAACAGAAACTGTCCTAGGCCTTTACTTGGATTCTAAAATATTTGGCAGCCACCACAACATTTTTAAAACTGAATAAACACCTTTAAGGGTCTTGTGTGAAGTGAGAGCCCTCTTCTGTTCTTTAACTTGTATTAAATGAGGTGATTTCACAGAAGATGCAGAGATGTTTGTGAGTAAAAGCATCACAGTACTCTCTTTAGCTTACAGTTTTGTGAGTGCAAAATTGCCCACAAACTACATCCTATCAATTCTAGAATATAATGAAAGTTTAACGGTGTCAGAACAAGCTTCAGGTGTCAAATCCCTCTCAAGTCTAGAGCCAACTGGGGTTATAGCTTGAAAAGGGTAGGGGAGAAAGGCGTGCATGTGTGTGTGTGGCCATGAATATTCAATCTGGCCCAAAATTAAATGTAAACTCCAATCCACTTCTGCAGTCACATAGTGGAAAACGTGACTATTCCCTGGAACCTTACAGTAGCAAGTGTACAGTGTGTTGTCCTGTCTGGATGAGGACTTCCAGTATGATCTATTACAATAAGCTTGAATTTGATGTACAATTGCTGTGGTTTGGGGACTTTAAAAATATTTTTTTTAAGACACATAATGAAGTATCGTGCCTTTGTGTTGTATTAGACACTGTTTTAGTGCTTGCCTACTTGAGAAGTTTCTCAGAATACCATTAAAGGTCAGTGCAAGTGTAATGATTTGAATCTTCCTACTATGTTGGCTACCATGCTGTCAGTTTATGTTAAAACTTCTATTCTATGTCAATACTTACGTCACTTATTTATCAACAGATAGTATGAAGATTCCCCTAGCTTCATGTGTGCTTGCATTTAATACTACATGTGGCTGAATACAAAGTGAAAGGGTGAATGATGATGAAATAATAAATAA
Source organism: Merops nubicus (assembly GCF_000691845.1). Taxonomy (NCBI): domain Eukaryota; kingdom Metazoa; phylum Chordata; class Aves; order Coraciiformes; family Meropidae; genus Merops; species Merops nubicus. The sequence continues at coordinate 19,039 of NW_008585924.1, read as the reverse complement.
TGAAATCTGAGATCTATGCTATATAAATGCAGGAGCCACAGACATCTGAGAAAACAGAAAGCTGCCCCTTGAAAATGAAATCTTTAGCTGTAAAAAGTGCACCTAACAGCTCAGGGGTGTTCTGGAAACTTGTTATGATTCTACCTGCTTGCTGAACAGAGCTTGCTGTGTGAAGAAGATTTAACTTTTTGCTTATGGTCAGGCAGAGCCTGATTATGTTGAATGACAAAGAAAGGACAGTTGTTAACACCTGTGGTTGTCTATTTGTATATGTACAGTTAATTTCAGTTGTTGCTAATATGTGTATTCAAGCTGGCATTCCGAATTTACTGAAAATATTAAATGCATTTGCTGTAATTGCTTATAAAAGAAAACCCAAGAAAATCTTAACTCATTCTGGTCCAGTGAATTTTGCTGCCTTTATAAATTATACTCAGGAGGAAGGTCTGAGCATGTCATCTGTCCCCAAGCCCAGCCTTGAGCAGAGTCACCTGGGCTGGCACTGAATTCAGGTTCTGAAAAAAAAAAAAAAAAAAAAAAGAAAAATAAAGTTTTAAGCTTCATTTTTATCTCTATTCCTGTCAGCAGGCTTCTACCTCAGAAAGGCAAGTCCAAACCATGAATCACAAGTGACTGGAAGAGGATGCTTAATTAAGACAGAAGCCTTGGAGAGCAGTGAGACTTAGGGCATTTTTACACTAATGGGGTCAGAAACACCTGGGCTTGCTTCCTTCTACTGAACACCCTGAGACCATAAGTGCAGGCAACAAGGCTATGGGACATACCTGAACTGGCTGAACAAGCATTACTGCTTCCTAGCTGAAGATAATACTCTCTCAACAATTTTGCTTATTCAATTTGTATCTATTGCATTAACAGTTCTACAACTATTATAAGGCAAAAAAACAGAAGGAAGAATATAGTCAAATACACATAAATATCTGGGGATATCAACACCAGCAAAACAGGATCATTGCTACTGTTAGCCATCTTGCCTGAGTTCTATACTGTTTACGAAACCCTGAAGCTTTTGGTAATGAATGACAAATAGGAGACCTCAGATGAACCATGGGTATTTTGTTTTTTCTTTCTTCCTAGGGGTTAGTCACATGGGAGATGTAGGCAGACTCTGAATCACTGGAGCAATGTATAAATATCAAGAAATGGCAACACCAGGGAGATCAAGACTGAAGCTGTGCTTTGATGCTGCATTGATAGATAGACACACAACACTAGAGCACTTTTTACACTCTTGCTTCTTGTCCACCTGAAATAAAGCAGAAAAATATCATAAACATTCACAAAGACTAACTTTCATCTGGGAAGTCTGCAGGGATCTGTTCAGTGCTAATCCACAAAACCTAATTCACAATCACTTTAGCTTCTGCCTCCAAAGGTTTCCTAAAACAGGAAGTATAGTTAACACATAATCTCAGTTGGATGCAGAAATTAGATGTTACTAAATCAGACTCCTTGAGGTGCTGGTCTAGTAGGCTTTCATACCTCACGTGCAAAATTTAGAGGAATGCATTTCTCATGAAATATAACCACAGACATTGCTTTCTATAAAAGCACAGATGGAAGAGGACATGGAGTTGATCTTCTGGACTGGTGTAGGACAAATATCAGAATCTTGGACATCAGGGATCCCTGCCTCACTGAGTGCTGGAACCCAAGGCTGTATAGTCACGCTCCTCTTCTCTTTTTCTTCCTCAAATACTTTATTAAATACTTTGGCAGCAGAGAGATACAGACAGTAAAATATTAGTCTGGGAGGGTTTCCAAAAGGTAGGAGATGCGTTTCTAGTCCAAAGACTATGATGTAGGAGGGAAGATGCTGTTCCTGTTTCTGGCTTGCTTTTATACTGACGTGTGTGTTCAGGAGAGGTTTCATCTTCTGCATTCAAAGTGTAGAGGGGCATTCATCTCTGATGCTTACTAACCTGGGGAACAAGCCACATGCACTTTTTTTAACTTGTGTTTACCTATTAGCTATCTCTTGTGAATCCTGTTTGGAAACTCATCTTTCTTATGTGCAGGAAACCTAGGTGCTTAAGGCTTGGTTCTGCTACCTGAAAGCTGGAGTTTTGCAATGCTCAGCACTGTGACACCAGAGTTGCTTCACAATGTAGTGTGCTAAATGTGACAGATACAGAGAGGGTAGAGTAGCTGATATTACTGTACATAGCGCTTGGATCCAGCCTCTATTGAAATTAATATCTTTTCACTTAGTTTTGTAGGCACTTGATCCTACTGAATATTTGATTTTGAGGTGAGGAATTTGTATCACAAACTTCAGAAAACAGTGCTAAAGAGTAGGCTCCAGCACAATTCTGACAGGGATTTTATACAGGGATTGGTACTTTTCCTTGCATTAGGTGGTTACCTTGGGTAGGTAGTAACACCAAGGCTTCCACAAATCTGTAATGATATTGGAACCACTGCATTTGGTGCCCAAACTCATGGACTTAAAAGGCCTGATACTTGAAACCAGATTCTCAGCCCCTTCTGAAGCTCAGACCTTTTTAAAGTCACAAGTATATCTATCAAGAAATAGGACAGCTGATTTATTAAAAAAAAAAAAAAAAAAAAAATTGGTTTAAAAGATACAGAAAGATTAGTTTCTTCAGCAAAGCACTTATCAGGAAGCTGAAGAATGAATTAAGCAAATGAACATAAGGTACGGTTACACACATTATGGTATAAAATAACCATACAGTCTCATCCAGGTCTCAACTCGATTTATGAAGATGGGATCAAGAAGGATTATCCAGTCCTCTGATGCCTCAGTAATTTTCAGTTCCTCTCCCCTAAATAAAAGTCAATGATTTTGTAATTCATCTGCAAACTACAAATACAATGGGAAGCATTTTTGAAGTATGAAGACGTATTTTTCACAATACTAAGTGCTGCAAAAGCTGTAACTAAATCTAAAATGAAAGCTTTTTTTGTCTTTGGTTTAGTCATGTGAGGGAGTACAATAAAACAAAGGGAGTACAAAACAATGTCCTATGTATTTATAGATTGGATATAAATACTCCAGCTGCAAATGTTGAAGCCAAATCTCTTAATTTCTCCTTTATTTTTCTTACATTTACAAGATGACAAGATAAGCATTATTATTTTTCTGTAGATTGCTAATGCTACTCCGGTTAGATGAAAGACAGGCAATTCAAAGAAGAAATTAATATCTAAAGAGGATTCGGCTTATCTTTCATTAACTGAATATCTCTGCTACAGTGTGCTCTTTTGGTAAGATCAGCATTTCTCAATGCTGTTCCTCTTTCTATTTCAATAATCCTCCTGTATCTTCCCTCTTCATACAATTGAAATCAATCTTGTCAGCTAAAACTGCTTCCCAAATCCAGTTTACTGAAGGAGAATGCAATGGGAAGGAAAGAAATAAAATCCTAAAATACAAAAATTCTTTTTTGCCTCCATGACAAATAAATGTCAGGCAAAAGATTCCTTCTGGGAAGGTGAAGAAAAATGTTGCATGAAAATTATTGACCAGCTGTCAGTTACCAAGATACTCAAGGACCCTATTCTCCCCCATTTCCCCCCTTAGTTGTTTTTAATTGAATCATTCTGCAATTGCAGATAGTTATGTAAAAAATCCAAGGTATTGCTACTATAGGTATACAAGGTTGCAGGAAAAAGAGAAAAAAACACACTGTAGAAAAACAGAAACCCTTCTGTATACCATCACTTATGAAATTATCACATTTGATAATGGATATTTATGTTACACTTTAAAATCAAAGTGCTCTGCTTGTCCAGCTAACTGAGTCATGTGAATAGCCTTCCTCTGATCAGATTTAAAAAAGCTCACTCAGGATTTAATTCCCTGAATGGTTTTCTGGAGGACTCTCTTTGCCCACTGACTAGCCTCCCAGCCATCTCAGCAGGGGTATTCCTGTCACATGACTCACAACCTGACAACAAGAAAAATAAAAGATGTATTTTATTGCAAAGTTCATCCATGCTCACCTGCCATTTTTGTTTTATTTATTTACAGTAGGGCCTTTATGGAAGAGCAGTATGGCTGCTATGCATCCTTTTAGTACTTAAAAATACTATCTTAAAGTGTATATACAGAGAGAAAAAAACCACTGTTAAGAATTAATGATTTTGAAAAGTTTGATGAAATTACTTGCTATTCTGCCTTCGTAAATGAAATGATTTAGTAAATTTTAGTGCTGTGGCCTCACCACATCACAATCTCCTTTAATGCTTAAGAAAAATTACACAGTAGGGGGAAAAAAAGTAATGATTTTTTACTGCAAAGACAACCTGATTTCAGGGTCCCACTAAACTGTCTTCTGAAAATAAATGGTTCTCCCTTGTTAACACAATTGTGTTGACTTCTTCAAGATCATCTGTCAAATTTTTAGATAGGGCACTTCCTGAAGGAGAACAACAAAAAATAATTGTTCTTTCCCTCAATCATACTGATATATGTATGTGTTACTTCTATCTTTTATTCTCAGTTTTGCAGTCCTGACATCAGGTTTACCGGTCTGTAGTGTCACTTTCACCCTATTCACAACGGTTTGTAGTGACAGGACAAGGGATAATGGCTTTAAGCTAGAAAAGGGCAGATTTAGGCTAGAAGTTAGGACGAAGTTCTTCAGTATGAGGGTGATAGACCACTGGAATAGGTTGCCCAGACAGGTGGTGGAGGCCCCATTCCTGGAGACATTCAAGGTCAGGCTTGATGTGGCTCTGAGTAGTCTGATCTAACTAGAGATGTCCCTGCTTATGGCAGGGGGGTTGGACTAGATGACCTTTGGCGGTCCCTTCCAGTCCAGACATTCTGTGATTCTACGACTTATCTTCCCAGGGACCTTGGCATCATATTGGCCATTTGCCAGCTGTGTGGTGTTGATACAGTCTTAAGCAGGAGTTTATATATTCTGCAGTTAGTAGTTTAGCTATTTCATCTTCAATCACCAAGCACATAAACACTGGCTGATAGTCCCTCCTTTATTTGTTTTTCCCATATCCTCTTTTACTGAGAAATCAATGTGGGTTAGGTATGCAAATTATATATCTAGATCTCTCCTTTATGAAGGACCTGTTGAAAGATGTAAGATCAAGACTCAAAACTTTGAAGTCTCCATCACATCTGCTGCTGGATTACACAGACGCTTTCCTGTCTGTTAGTCAAATTCTTGAGTCACTTGGTTTGAGTGATGCCCAGGACTAAAATGTTACATGTAATAATCATATAGGCCCCCATCTTACTTCTATGTCTGCCAAGAACAAAGTAATCTTGAGTATCTCTCTTACCTCACCATTACAGCCAACTCCAGTAGGCATTTTTGCAACCTGCTATACAATTTTTCTCCTTCCCTAGCTGCTCTTTCCAAAACAGAGGTGCTACTACCTGTTCCCACAAATTCAGTTATTAAATAATCTTAGGGGCTAGGGCCATCACCTGGGATGTGAAAGATGAAGCTGCAGATCTCGCCTGAGTGATAAAATCTTAAATCCCTCTGATCTGGACTCTCCAACTGCCAGAATATAGGGTAACGTTTTCTCAATTACTCTTCCTGTTGAACAGAATAATTAAATAGCCATTGCAAAAGCTCTGCAGGCTAATGGCTGAAGAAGTCATCTGGGACTTGGAAGCCTGGATTCCAGTCCCTGTACTAATGAGTGTTTAAAGTGTATGCTGTTAGGACTGCCATTTCAGAAAACCCTCTAGGTTAGTGGCTAAAGCATTGAGCTAAGAGCTACACATTAAAGTTTATCAAGTAGAGGAAGATAATGACCCTATTTGTTCTGTATCTGGAGCACGTGCTGAGCAGCTGAAACATGGCAAAGACACCGCTGAATCCTCTTATTCGTTTTTCCACTTCTCCTCCATTTTTTCAGGGAGTGGTGATGAATACAGTGCCCCAGGAAACAGTTTGGATCTGGGAGTCTGTCTTATGTACTGTATGGTAGTATCTCATTTTCGTGAAGCGCTATCATCCCTCAGATGGCAGCTGTCTAGGGGCTAGATCAGGTTCATGTGTTTCTTCTCAATTTCACAGTTCGATAACTAACTCTTCCAGTGTATTGTGTAAAGTTCGAAGTTGTAATTGGCGAGTAAATGTTCTGGACTATATTAGTGGCCAGACACCAAACAACTGTTACAGTACTGAAAAATACAGCATTTATTACTACTGCTGACGCAGTGTGCAGCTTTTGAGCTTCTAGCTCTTCCCATAGACATTGAGCGATGCTCTGTGGAGCTGAGTGCACACTCAGTAGTGAGGAGTTTCACCAGTTAATCACTTTGGAATTACATAATTTATATCCTAATGTAATAGAGTTCACCATTTTACATAATTATTGTAAAAATATACTCAGGTGAGAGATAGTTGATGTAAACCATGATTAAGAAATCCACCTACCAGGAAATTTTCTGGAGCTGGGAATTTACAATATGCGAACCACTGAGCACCTATTAAAAGCAGACAACTCCCAAAACCAGAGAGGGTGTTCTAGGATACTTTTGTCTATCTTAAGTAAGCATCTTTTCAAATCAATTTCTAAAACTAAGAAAATACAGTTTCAAACATAAGATTGTGAGCTATTGTCAAGATCCCATCTAGATTCTTTTCTAATTGTTTATTCTTTTGCCAATTGTCTTCTTTTCACATATTTTCCTTTATAATGTCTCAAGAATCAGGATTATCACACAACTTCACCCCATTTTGGTCATGTACTTAGCGCTCAGCTGGATCACTGGGAGAAGCTGAGATGGGCTATTTAGTGGTGAAAAATTATACCCTAAGAAGTTCACTCTTGAGATACTCAGGGATTGCAGGTATTCAAAGAAAATGAAGACAATACAAAAGGATATATTAACAGAAGTTATAAAAATGCTGACATTCCCCTTGTCAAAGGACAAAAGTTTCACTTAGTTTACTGTAAGAAGTCAATGTTGGACTGGAAATTATATTGTAATAAATATTATTCCTACATACAGGAGCTGTGGGGAAAAATGCTAGTAGTCAATGTTTATTCATTACTATTAACTATATATTCAGAGCTAAATGCCTATTGTTAAACATCTTAAAATTCATTCAGTCAAAACGAGAGGAATTTTCTTTAGTAAGATAACTATAAAGGGATGACTGCTTAGCATAGGAAATTTCTTGAATTATCCAAAATTGTAATCAGGTAATTCTATTTCTGGAGATTACAAAGAGGCTATTTTGTGCCAGGCAACTATATAAACCTAAATTAAGGAAATGGTTCTGTAAGAAGTGGAGATAGTCTTCTGCTTTAAATTTCCATGCCTGCTTCATTCATTCATATGCAAATCCAGAACACATAAAAAACCATATTCATGCAACAAACATATTTATGTAATCTTTTTACACAGAAATACAAGACTGCTGTAGGAGCCGAACAAACTGAATAACATTGTACACAGTTCTTCAAATTTCAGACAAATTTCTTGGGCTTCTCCTTGAAAGTTCTTCTTATATAGCATATCTTATCTGTGTCCACTGTCATACTGTTCCTAAGAAAGTATGTTCCACTTTTCCGGTATGTCTGATTTCAATACGTTATGTCTCTACTAATAAATTTTCCTCCTCTCTGAATTAGTATAACTCCAGTAATCTACTTTTAGTATGTATTATATAAGTATTTATTTAATACTACAAGAGAATGAATGTCACCACAAAAAATAGCCATCTTAAATCAAAACTACTGATTAGCATAACACTTTCTTTGCAGACAATTGACTAAACACATATTTAGCATCCATTTTATCTACACCCTTATGAAAGACAGTCTCTTGTTTATATATTCCAGCAAAAAAGTCTTCACATGCAGGGAAATCACCTGTGCTTGCTTTCACTGGCACCATGCCACTGTTATCTTTAGGCCTGGTACACTTGCACCCTTCTTCTGCCTAGTATCAAAAAATAAAAGCTTGTACAATAGAGTACTAAATCTGTTAGTACCACAATAATTGGCTTAATTTTCAGAATTGCTAAGCACCTGATCTAACTGTCAGTTAGGCAAAATACATCAGCTAAGAAATTTCCAAAAGATCTGGCACACCACCTCCAAGAGTTTGACATAACTTGCTGGGTGCCTGAGCCATATTCTTCAGAGCTACAGCAGTCCCCTTAACTGCACTGCTCTGTTACACACACATTTGGAAAAACCTGAACATTTGTAAATCTCCTGAAAAGTAAACTGGGTTAATCTCTGCATATGCCTTAATGGGATAAAGGATGTTATTACGGGATGGCCATTACTAACTACGAGTTCTTTGCTTGGGCTTTGTAGATAAGCTTGGCTTCAACAAACGACACAAAATTCGAAACCTTAGGGAACTACTGCTTCAATGTAGCAATACATGAATGACTTTAAACATTTTTTTTACAAAGTCACCAGAGGCAGGAATATTACATGTCACCCCAGGTTGCTCAGTGAACAGCTTCAGTATGCAGTCACAGCCAAAGACGCATAAACAAGTAATAGGACGAAGAATAACAAGAATAGCTTAATAACTCTGAAGGTGATGCACTAGATGCCTTTGAAGTGCTGCACTGGACGTTGCCTTTCAAGAAGGGCACTTCAGTCCTAAAGGAGGTGGAGAAAGGGATAATTTCCATTGGCCAGGCATAGGAAGCTCTTGTGAGGAAAAACAAGTGAGACTCCTCACTTTTTTTTTTTTTTTTTGAGTGGTCTTCTAAATATCAGCACTCCACATTGTTATAAGAATTGTTTTTTAAATAAAAGGAATTCCAAATAAAATACATGTTACAGAAAACCAGAACAGGACCTGTGTCTTCTATCTCTTACGAGAAAAGACAACAGCAAGTAATTGAAATATTAGAAATTGGAGTATTAAAAATTTCTCATGCATTCTTTTTTTTCATAAAATGTGAACCTTTGCAAATTAGGGTCTTGGTAAGTCTGAGTTTAAGCCCAGAGATGTCAGGAGGTGGCTGGGGTATCAGTTTAGGTTACATCTAGCATTTCAAATAAAAGACCTCAGAAGTAAAATCTGATCTATTATCTCATAGCCATCACAGCTCAGACTAGACAGGCCTGCCCACCTTGACATTTGCTGCATGGTGGAGATGCACTGGAAAGGCACTCCTACCAGCAGCAGAGCTGTGCTTGTCCCTCCCTAAACATGGGCCAACCTTTCCACAGGGGTCACCAGGCTTCTGTCACCCATATAATTTAAAGTCACCCTGAACGCATCCCCTGTTCTCCTGCCCTTGTAAGCACTAGCAAGGGGGATGGATTATCCCTCTATCTACTGCCAAGCACTCTCCATCTACCGAATCTCTGATTAGCTCCCATCAGGGACTGGATACTTGCCTAAACTTGCAGTCTGGGCACCGCCTTCTCCCTGCAGATTACAAAGATGGGTAGTCCTGGTGCTTGCTGGCCTTATGCACCTTCTAAAGCTGCGCTTGAGAGGGCGGACATGTTAGACATTTCCCCCATCTGCTGAAGACCTAGGTCAAGTCTGTAAAGATGATGAGAGTTCACTGGTGGAACCGTTCTTAAAGGAGCATATATCTTACATCAGCAAACCTATTCTGGACTTAGGCCAAAATGGTATTTGTATTCTACGTGGATAAAATCTCCTCCCAGAATTTATCATTGGCATTTAATTACTGATATTCTTGCATCTTAAGAAATTCAATGCCGGTGACACACCAAAATTAGACAACTTCTTTTGTCTATATATTGTATCTCTGGCCAAAGCATCATCTCTCATTCTTGTAATTACATTTCTCAATCCCCATGTCTCAGATTATTTTTTTAAACATCTGCTGTCACATCTTTTGTGGAATTGCAGCTTTTTTTATCCCTCATTACCACACTTTCCACCTCACCTAGTTCATCTCTATAGTTCCAGTATTCCTTCCTAGAGACTGCTGTCTTCTTTTCATTTCTAGCTCCACTGTCATGAATTACTGTTCTATTACAGATCAGAGACCAATAACTGATCCACTTGAGTGGCTTTTAGCTGCTTACAAAGAAATTGTTTGTGAGCATACTAAGGGGCATTTTTATGCAAGTTCATGCTTTGCCTCATAATGGGCAGAAGTGCCACTCTTCCCTTCAGCATGGGAACTGTGTGTGCATTTCCCGTGCTTTAGCACCTAGCGTCCCAGTCTGCTTGCAGCCCTGGGGTTATGCAGGTACACATATAGATGCAAACATATTGTCAGAGTTTGTGCCTATCATACAGCAGCCACTTTTCTGCAACCATAAGCCATTATTATTTCATTAGAAAATGATAACCTATAATTGTAGTTTTTTTATTAATGCTTCCTGTATTTCACTTGAAGTAAATTCATCATCCTGACCTACATTCTACAATTACATCCACCACTGTCTTCCAGGACAGTTTTCAAAAGCAAACATTCAGAGTATGTGTACAACATAAGGCAAAGAGATACTTTTGTAGAAAGAGATGAACAAATATTGCCTGGCTCATACATTTTTGGTCTGTGCAAATACCTGCCCACAGAAATGAAAGCATTACACTTTACTGAGTTCAAGTTAGAAGGAGTAAAGTCCATTTTTGTTTTTTTCAGCAGAGTAATTAGGAAATTTAGGTTCACATCCAACCAGATTTAGGAGTTCATTTTCATTCCTGAGAAAACCAAAAACTCAACATGCAGTATCATATAATTACAGAAGAAAAGAAAGAAAAGGTGCATTAATTGTTGCAATAAAAGAAAAATAGGTGAAGATGTAATTTCTTAGTATATGGCATTATTCTCATATTCAGCAGTCTGATTATTAGAATAAGTCACCCGGGACACTGGAAACTTTCTATCCCCTTCTGGCTTTGCCTAGGGGATACAGCTCTACAGGACAATGCAAGGTGTTCTGAGCAGGCACATTCTTGTGCCCCTCTTTTGGTATTTTTCTGTGTTGCATGGACAGGTACTCACTGGTGCAGGAGAAAAAAATGATGGTGCTCACCTTCAAATCTTAGCTGCCAGACTCCAAAGGCATGACCATATTCTCCGACTGTTTTTGTTTAACATTAAATGTAATAGACTCAAAAGGAGAAATGCAAAAGCATGTGTTCTAATCTCATGTACAGAAGGGAGCATTAAGAGGATGTGAACTGGGATCACTGAATAATAGCTGATTATTTGAGAAAGCAGAGATGGGCTTTATTGATTTACTTTTACCAATAACATTTCAGATTATTTATTTCTGTCATGTAACAGCTTGGAAATTTAGTTGAAAATGTTGTTATCTGTCGGTGGAAAAAGATCCCTAATGATCATCCAGTTTTGGGGGAACTAGTTTCTGTGAAAAGGTGTCAGTTCATTCCAGCTGGCACTACAAATGTATTTAGCAGTATTTTATTTTTACTTCTCATCATAACTACTTCTAGCTCTTAGGGAACTGCCACAGCACAAGGTTCTGCAAGTTTACCTACTTTTGTTGATACTGCTTTTATTTGCATGGTAGTGTTGATTAATTTCATAGGCAAATACAACCCAGAGTGTACTTTCTGCAAAGTCACACCACTTAATAGTAAATTAGATAACCTGTCCACATTCATGGCAGTCAAAAAAAATAAACCAAATTACAGTCACTTCTAAATTCTGTAAAACTGGTCACTAGGTCTAGGAGATGGGAACATTTCAGAGAGACAACTGTGTTATCTCCTTTCAGCTACCACTGAATACTGATTTGGTAAGCTTTCTTCAAGAGTTTAAAGAGAACACTTCTGGTAGATCAGGGTAAAAAGAGTCTACTCTGTTTTTGTGAATTTAGCCAAATTTTTTATATTGTGAATTTTCTTTTTCATTAATGACACTTTTCACGTTATTAATAAAATAATGGGAATTTTATATAAAATATAAAGTATTTTTTTCTTTTTATGTAAAACGTGCTCATAAAGCATGAAAAAGAAATTGCCAAAGCTGAAGTGGCTCTCCAGAGTTATTAAAGAGCACACGTAGACACTTAGAATTGCTTTAAGCTAGCAGTCACACAGCAGCTTTACCTCTTGGAATGACAGTCCTGTCAGTTACGTAGCATGTGCATGGGAAGGACAGCAGGACAAAAACCTATCCAAACTGACAACTGCATATTAACTGAGCGACAAATGAATATGATGACGTTAGTATGTAGTGAATCCTCCTTTTCCTGTGCATTTAACAGGAGAAATGAAATGCCGAATTTCACAAACAAGACTAACAGTGACCACGGTTCAGGGTATTAGAAAATAGATATGGTTCTTGAATGTCAGAATAAACACCCAGAAATTTCTAGCAAATACCATTTGAGCCTTAAGACTTCAGGCCAATTCTGAAGTTAGCTTTAAGATCTGGGATTCAAAGTGCTGTGTGCTCCCTTGAGCATTCAAATGCTGTTACTGCACTAAAGCAGCTGTAGAAGCCTGAATACGATAAAGTCTGGAGATGGCCAGCTGGCACCTGTGGCTTCTCCAAAGGGGATAGGGGTAGTTGTTGTGGGGGTTCAGTAAGCATTTGTGCACTGTCTTGGAGAAGGGTTTGTCAAAGGGTCTCTCTTCCTCTCCTAGGGGCATGTTCCTGTTCCTCCTCTGAAGCTGATGACTGATTTTTGGCTAGATCCATGTGTCTTGTGTACCCTCATTTTGTCTGACCCAATGAATCACCTCACATTACATGGGCAAACAACTGTAAGGGGACGGATTAGTTGTTCCTTCCCTCAGCTATGATATAGCTTGATTTTTAGGACCTTCACTCACGTGAAGTATGAATACACCCAGACTGACAGAAAGGAAAACCACTTTTTCTTTCCTATCGTGTTTATGTGGAGAAGAAACACCCAGACCCATCTAGCTTACATGTAAGAGGAGAACACAGTGGCTGATGGTCTTTGAAAGAAAATGCCTAGACTCCTAACCTATCAGGAGGGTTTTCCTGAACAGAGAATTCTTGCCACATCCTGCCAGTGGCTTTCTCCTCCACAGGATAAGCTTTTGTGAGACAGAAAAACTAGTTTTATTCAGGTCAGCTTGAACACTGATACATTTTTAATATTTGGAAGATTAGTCTGAGAAAGAACTTCTAGGACTTACTTTACAATAGTTACACCAGAGATGTCATAATTAAAGCTAGAAGATCTTTTCCATTTCAAACTTGGTTTTGATCTTCCATAAAGGTAAAGAATCTAAAAATGCTGGCCAGGAGTGAAGAAACTGTACTGTCCATTTATTTCCCATTTATGCAATAGACTACTCTAATGTAGAATATGTTTTGAATATGTGAAGTTGCAGACATAAATAAAAAACAAAAAAAAAGCTCTTCCTTTGACAAACAGTATGGATATCCTAACATTTTTAAGCAGTCGACAGATTTACACACATTTTTAAATGCCACTTCGATACTACAAGAGCTATTACTCTGATATGTAGGGCTGCAGAGATGCTTTTAGCCAGCTGGAAGGAAGGACGTAAGTTTAATTCTATAGAAACTTTTTCTGAATGAGATAAGGTATGATGCTCTATGTGAGAAGTCTTAGGTCCTTTCTCCTTAAACTTGGTTTTGATAATTAAAATTGCTTAGTTACTGCCTCAAAAACACATTAATTTTTGGTTGGGTAGTATGGAAATATAAGGGACAAAGGAGAGAAGTGAGAAGAATTATATTTCAGAGAATAAGAATTTTATAAAACTTCCCAGCACTTTCTGGAATATTATTTGAAAGAGTTGCTCAGTCTGAGCTTATCAAGCCAGAGCCAGCTTGAAACACAGACCGCTTCAGTAACTCCCTACTTGGACAAAAGCTGAGCCGCAAAACCCTTCCCTGTCTCCCACCAGCTGACCCAGAGGTGCTGCCGGATACCATAACCGTAAGCACCCACTCTCCTCTGCAGCAGGGAAGGGCACAAGGAGGGCTACTGTGAAGGGGAGGGCACTGGAGAACAGAAGGTGCTGCAGATAGACCTAGTGAGGAAGGATGGAGCAAGATGCTCTTCCCTCAGCAGCTGCCCCATCCCTCTCTCTGAAAATAGCTTCTCGAGTCAGCCATCTTGTAAGTTAGTAAAACAGCTACACAAATACAGTTAAGTGTATGTCCAGTAGAAAACGGGACTGCACGTAACATAGAACTGGATGCCAGTTTTCACCTTTTCCCTGCTTCCATTTGTTCTGCAAGTGTATACAATTTTCAGATTTATTAGAGATAACGACTTCTGCAAACAAGAGCACAACATACACTGACATTTGTGTGTGTTATGAACATGTCCAAAAGGCTTCAGGTATGATGAGGACAGCAACAAATAGACTTTCATGACATGGGATTTGAAAGTACTGTGGAAGCTGCAGAGTCTTGAAGGTTATCCAGACTGCAGAAACAAATAAAAAAGCCCCCAGTAAATACAACCAGAGCAGTAACCCTAATTTTTGAATTGGGAAGGCTACTGACTGGAAGAACGTACAATGCATTTAAGATTTGAAAGCAATCACACATACCACATATTTGTCACCTGGTAAAAGCAAAGTCCATCTTTCATGGTTTACAGCCTAACAAGTAACATAGAATTAAGTTACTATTAAGTAACTTAGAATGAATTTCCCAAATACAACAATGCCGATGCAAATCTATAGTAACTATGTTCTGATGGTAAAATGGAAGCATTAGCAGTGAAGTACCAACGGAAAAAAACCACTTATTTTTCAAACATGGGCAAATGAAATTTAATTATTTAGAATCAATTGCTGTATGAGTCAGAAATTACGTATTTTATGGAAAGGAAAAGTGCTGCTAACATCTTCAGTTTGTGCACTACCAACTCTGCAAGGTATATTTACATGTAAACACTGTCTCACTGGACCCAACAGGTCAAAATTCTTCAAAAACTGGATTCTGTAAACTTAAATGTAAGCTCTCACACTTGATAAAACCACACACACTCAAAGTGACTTTGTGCTTCTCCATATTCTGAACGAAATATTGCATGATGTTATAATTTCAGTAATTGCACAGAGTTAAATTTCTGTTACAAAACTACACCAATTTGTGAGAATAATAAAAGGCAGTCAGATTAAACATACTGTAATAGTCATCTGCTGAGCAAATGTATTGGCTGGGCAAAATAGTATTAATGGTGATGCAATTATCTAGCTAAGAAATTCCTTGTAGGCAGCAGTATCCCTTAATAATGAGATAAAAGCATCAGCAAGAAAGTCTTTGTGATCTCTAAAGTGCTATAAAGACATCCACAAAGCATGGAGAAGTGAATTAAGGGGAGAAATACTTTTCTCAGCTGTTTTGTGGACCCCACCCCATATTTTCAACATGTTTAATAGTGATAAAAAAAAGTTGTTAGCAAAAATATTGAAAAAACTCCATCCCTTGAAGCAGGCCCCTTCACTGGATGAAAGGTGTGCAGCAATTCTAGCTGTTTCTTAAGCTGCAGCTCCAATAATTAAAACATCCCTACTTTTGAAAACTCAGGTTGCTGTTTTAGGGGTGTCAATCTAGTGTCCCTGTCTTTTGTATCCTATGTCTCAGGTAACAGACGAAGGTTTTGAACTGGAGTGGATCTGCAGAATAAAGCGCAGATTGGTGGAACAGTATAAAATCAAAAGTAGGACTAGTAAAGCACATCTGCTTCTAATACATAGCTGTATTATTGGTATGGAGTTATTATTTGGTACCTCTTCTCCCACTCCCACTACTGTGGAACATTATCAAAAGGTCTTTGAAATAAGCACAGATCCAGCAGGGGTGGGATTCCAGCCAGGGCATATAACTCCACAACAACAGAAGTTTCTAGGGTGAACGTCAGGGACACCTGGTGGGTAAAAGCCCTGCCAGATGGTTTGCAAAAAGTCACACATGTGGCTCATATAGTTAGTTTCCATGACATCACCTTGGCAGTGGTACTGCAGCCGTTTGCTGTTGTTTCACAAAGCATTTTTATTGCTGCACGGCTATCCCTGCATGATCTCACAACACCCTGCTGCTGCTGGTGTGACTTCTGGTTTTTAGTAACGTGACACCGTTTTCACCGACTGGCACCCTCCTGCCAGCACACTGAGCTCTGTGCCTGCTTCTCTTTTTTCAACTGGACAAGGTTGTTTCCTCTACTGCTTTCTAGAAACTCGCAGGTCTTGTGCAGAATATGCTTTGACTTCAAACTGCTGCTACAGAATGGAATTTCCTAGCCTTTTCTTTTTTTCTTTCCTTTTTGTCACTACCTTTCCACAGTTTTTTGCAGAATTGTCAGTGACTTTAACATGAATCTGGCGTGAGTAGGGACAATACGCTCACAGCCTAAATAGCTTTCCGATACCTTTTATGGTAGACTGTAAGTGTTGCATCTCCATGGGATGTTGTTATACGAGCTTTTCAAACAATTAGCCATTAGCTGTCACTTCAAATATTTAATAGTGGATTTTTCCTCTCAGAAATCTAATTTTTCCTGTGTCTGTTGAGCTTCCTGTCCTGCTGTTGGTACAGTTTTGCTCAACAGTATTTATCTTGTTCCTGTAATTAGTGGGTTTAGAAAAAATGTTTCCCAAGCATCTCCAATTATTATCATGATCAACTGAGATCTGCAGTAATTGTAACTTCTTACAACATATAAAGGTGTCTACAGATACACAGACACACAGACACAGATACACACAGACACACACACGTGTAAGAACAGCCTCTTTGGCAAAGCAGAAAGAGAACCCATGTTAATCAGTCTAGAGCAGTTCCATCCAGTATACAACGAAAGGTAGGAAAAAGAAAAGCTCCTGGTTCCATGTTTCACAGAGGTTCATTGTTACCAGTTTATAATGATTTAGGAGTTCTGAGCGGCCCATGCTAATTTATTTGCCATATAAAAAATAAAACAATTCTGTTCACATGAAGAATGTATTTTATTTCTGAAAACAACGGCACATTTTTAAAAAGTGAACTTTAAAATTATTTTACAAGGGTATATGTTCGATTAAATAGTAACTTTGTATTTTGTCTCAGTAATCAGTGTCATTGAGAGGAAGGTTTACCACTTCAGCTGAAAAAATGCAAACTCTCAACTATTTGTATTTTACACCTTGACACTGTGATGAGATGTCTCAGGTTGCACAATGGAACAATGGAACAGGTAGGGTAATAAAACCTTACCTGATTAAGTTTGTAACATTGGTGTGATTAGTATGACCTCTTGTGTTAAACATGAGAATATTCATGCTTATTCGCATAATGAAACAATCAATCAAGTAGATGAAATATCTAAAAGCTAGTAACAGCACTGTCCTTGCCATTTCTACACGTAAACAGGATATCAGCAGTAGCGGTATTAAAACTGGGACTTAAAAAATTTATATGAGAACTTGAAAAATAAATGCAATCATTTCTTCAAGGGTGATGGAGCACTGGAGCAGGCTGCCCAGAGAGGTTGTGGAGTCTCTTTCTCTGGAGACTTTCAAAACCCACCTGCATGCGTTCCTGTGCAACCTGCTCTAGGTGAACCTGCTTTGGCAAGGCGGTTGGGCTACAGGATCTCCAGAGGTCCCTCCCAACCCCCACCATTCTGTGGTTTTGTGATTCCCCACAGAGAATACAGCTTTCATAGATTTTTGTCTACCAAAACTTTAAAAAGATAATTTTTTTCTTCACAATTCTAACAAAACCTTGCATGACCAGAGTACATAAAATCACAGAACAGAGCCTTTGTGACTTCTAAATAAAATATGAAGATTTACAAATTTCTTTAAATGCCTTTCATAGTAAACTAGGTCCTGAGGATTTTATCTTGTGTCAGGGAGAGCACTTAAAACTATCTTTAAGCAAACCTTAAGGACATGGCATGAACAGAAAAGGAAAGATGAAACCCAGGCATACCTAAGTCTTTAACTAGTTCCAAAAACATGTATTTTGATAGCATGCTTGTTCAGGACTTTTATTTACAGAGCGATAGAAGTGCAGGTTCCTTAGAATTTTAATTTTTTAAGACCCATGCAGTTCGTGTGTGTTTAAAAAAAAAAGGGCAAATAGGACCAGTGAGATGGAATTACAGCACCGTGGTTTTTTTTCAGACAATCGAAGCTGTGAACCTGTGTTAAACTGCCTGTTAATTCTTAAAAATAAAAGGGTCTTTCTTCTAGGTCTTTGGTTCTCAGGGGAACTGAGTGTGATGGAGAGTATCCAAATATGCTTGAGTGTAATTTAAAAACACAATGATGTATTTGGAGAGTGCTTTATCATTCATGCAAGAATGTGTACGTGGATTTTTATTCAAAACTCAGCTGTCAAATTGTGAATTATCACAAGGCACTGTGATGCTGTGTATCCTATATATGCCTATTTATGGGTGCTCTTTCCAAAATAACCTATGTTACTTAAACATACTCAGAATATTTTTTGGTCACTCTAAATAATCTGTCTATATTGTACAACCATGATGTTTTACTATAGTAACGAGACTTGTCTGACAGTGTGTGTGCAATATGTGCTTGCTTTAAAGGGTACACCTTGATTAGGAATTAAGTCATTGAAACTTTAGCGCAGAGCACATTTAAAAACTCTGTTAATGACAGTGTCTTACTTTTATTTCCAAAATGCAAGCCATGCAAGGATGCAGAGTTTCACTTGGAAAATGAATGTCATGTGAGACACAGAAATGATAAGGACACAGGCTTTTGCTGTAGAAAGATTTAGTGAATTTTATCTTTAACATCAGTGAGAAATTAAAAGATGTAAGGAAATCTTCCACACTATCAGATTTTTCAAGATGCAAAGGCAGTGCTGCCTAACTTGGGGGTGGGGGTTGAGGGGGGAAGTGTAGAAATCCCTCTTAAAATCTCACCTAGGTGACAAGAATGGCACTGCCACAAGAAGGTATATCACTTACCGTTTTCACGATTCTTCGCTTAAGAAATCTTCCCTTAAATAAATGCAGAAAAGAGACTTAACGTGGTGCAGACATTACTCTGCCAAGGGGAACTCCGGGAATGAATTATTCAGTGAGAGTTTGGGAGAGAAGGGAAGGGGAAGAGGCAAAACAGTAGCAGACGACCAAGTCGCGGGCTGCGCTGGCG
>NW_008585923.1:0-4182 GCF_000691845.1 Merops nubicus | reverse complement strand
TCCTCACATCCAGCCTGAATCTACTCAGGTGTCACCATAATTCTAGTGATGGAATCACATAGATGCAGAAATGGATGACCTGGACTGGCCACAATTTCAACAAAGCCACAATAACAAATGGGCAGAATTAGCAACTCATACACATAGCTGGAATCTACAACTGGGAAAGTATTGCTCCTCCACATGCCCTAGGACAAATAAGGATCATACTGGGAAAAGGAAATGCTGGTTTGTTTGGCTCCCTTTTTTAATTTAAATATGAAATTTAGTTGCCAAAACAGCTGTCTTCAACATTAACAGCTTCAAAGGCATTATGTTTTTGATAAATACAGGGTTAAAGAACATAACAGAAATTTTCAAACTTGCAATAATTATAAACAGGAAAGAAAGACAATATTTTTCTCTTATGCTTACAAACCAGGGACCAGATGACCCCATAATATGAAGACAATTCTGCCAGAATTATGCAAAGGAGTGGGAAGTGAGCAAAAAGCTCTTGAAACTCAGTTTGCATAAACAGGCTGGTGCAGCAGGGAAAGATAAAGAAGAACCAGAAAGAGAAGGAAAAGCTGGAACTAATGTGTCAGCCCATTATTATAGCACTTTTGGAGAATATCACATGAATGTGTCTGCACACTAAGTGCCACTGTACCCCAAAGTCTATGAACTGCCATTGGGATGAAGAACTGAGAAGAAATAGGAGAAACACAGCTCTCCTCAGCCTTCCCAAATAAAGGTTGATTGCAGAAGTAGGTATTTCAGACTTGCAAAATGTCAAGTATCAGTCAATATAAACTTCAGGACTTTAACAACTAAACCATTAATTTGATAAGCAGAATAATTCCCTTGCTGCCTAAAAAATTTCAGGCCCATGAATGGAGCAGCCATGCTGTTATACACCTAGCAGTAAATATGTGTTAAATCCCCTCTGGGGAGAGGGAAGAACCTTCTTCATGGCTGTACCTAACACACTTTTGAAGACAATATTTTAAAACTATAAAATATAAACAGATGAGGACCCTATTATCTGTTTCCTTATTCAAGGATAAGTCATTACTCACAGGAATAACCCACTTGTCTTAAAAAATGGAAGTACAGAGTGTCTGTGATGAAAAGTGTCTCTTGTTTGCTTTTGCTAACATTATCTCAGAAGTGTCATCACAGGCTATACCCTCTTCAAACCTGCAAACTTGGCCATAAAAGGAAGCTTCTGCTAATGTAAAGTGTTCAGTTACAAGCCCCATAACAAGTAAATTAAGAAGCAAAGTGAAATAGGTTACAGCAGGAGATCTTGGAAGAAACAGGGTTCTTAAGGTAAAGATCCAGAGGGCTAGTTTCAGATGCTGTAAAAAAGGGACTAGCAATGACAACAGGCTAAAGAAGAGATGGAAAGGAGACTGATCCTAGGGCAACAGAGAACAGAAATAGAAGCAAAAGTGCATGAGGTAGTTTTTAAAAGGGAAAAGTTTTAGGGCAGACAGGGAACAATCTATCAAATGAAATAAATTTATTAAAGGTATCAGGAGGTGGTATCTGTAGGGATACAGTCATGGTATAAAGTAGGAGTTAGGAAGAGCCAAAAGAAACGGTTTAATTGCATATTCCTTTTGATTGATTTCCATGCTACAGTCCTACTCTCTGACTCCTTTGTGATGGCACTTCTGTATGACAGCACTGTTTACCTTTGCTTAAAGGGAACAGACCTAGCAGGATTTTTCTGTGGAAATAAGAATCTACTTTTTTTCTCCCCCCCCCCGCCTCTGAACAGCAGTACTTGACATAGAAATTCTTCACAAATCTGTCTTGTTATTACTGTACATACAAAGGCAGTAGACTGTATTTCTTTAAACTGCCTAATTATATGATATTCCCCAACACAATGGTAAATCGGACTTGAAAGCAAGTTGAGCAATCATTTGAACCAGTCAATGGTATTAAAAAAAGAACAAGTCGTGTTTTGTCAGCTTCCTCCTTTTAGTCCTCTTCATTACATTTTTAACTGTTTAGAGAAAGCACTTCTATTACTGCTTTCTAAAAAGCAGAGGAAGTGCAAAGAGGAAACACTGTTATTATTAGCAGAAAATGACACTTCACGGTCATCAGTTTAAAAGCATTACAATCAGCTGCCTCTTGCAAAATGAGAAACACTGTGGCTGAAGGCACTTGAAATCAAATATTAGCAGAAACATACTCTGTGATTTCCAAACAAGAGACCATGCTACCAAACATACCAAGTTCTCAATTAAACAAGAAGAAAATGAATTTCTTAAATAAATGAGAAAGGAAGGACTGAATTAAAAGAAAAGTATGCGCCTGAACATCATAGCCTGCTTTTCCGTAACTCTTTGCCTACCCACAAATGCTTGCAGCTGGCTGCTCTGCTTTAATGATTGCATCTCACTCTGTTTTGCCACTTGGCTTTTCCTCAGCTCCTGCCTGATCGTATTTCTAAATGTCACTCACGTTTATGCAGGCCAGTGCACAAAACAAAATTAATTTAGCTGAATGGCACATTAATATTATTACTTTTGACAGCATGGAAAACTTATTAACTATAGCATGTCACAAGGCTAGCCTTCTAGTGAGTAGTCCAAGTACAACATTAAAAGGAAATGTAATACATTTGAAAGATTTTTTTTTTTTTTTGGCTTATCAGACACTGTGAGAAGTCAAATGACAAAGCTTTTCCATAATTACTATAATATTACATGTGCACTGCAGTCACTTTACATAAAGTCCTTGTCCTCTTGTGATAGGGTGCAGGAAGCCACAGTACAGTACCTTTGCTTGATTTGAAAACATCTCTTAACGGAATAATACAGAAATAATCTGTATTCAGTGTAGGCACCTGAATGCCTAGTTATTGTCATTTCTACTACCAGAAGTCATTTAGATTAACTCCAGAGCTTTAGATTATGGATTGGTATTACTGCAAAAATCAAAAAATATACAGGATTGCTAGACAGCAAAGAACCATAATTAAAAATCAAATCAGTTACTGACTTCTTACTCGTAAGTTGTATCACTGGATGTCGTACTGTATTAAGAACCTGGCATGAAGAGAGTCCTTGCTATGATGACCACACATTATTGATGAAGAAAGACATAACAAACATGAAACAAATCAGTAGGTGGGGATGATTGCCATGATGGAATTCTGCTGAAATTCAACAACCCCAGGGAAAGCCTACCAGGCAAATTCAGTGCCTCCATTACTGAAGCCACACAATATGTTTCTATTTTTTTCTGCAAGAACTATGAAGAAAAATGCAGTGGATGTTGTGGATTACCTTTGTAGCCAGCAATCTTCTTTCTCTTCCTCTGCTCATGGCAGTCCCAGCTACATTATAAATAAATGTTTCCTTTTGCAGTGACACTACCACAGTCTGGTTTGCTCAGCTCTTGCAGATAGATATCGTCCTTTCTCTCATCTCTTGCTTGCTGTTACACCAGTTCAGCTTTCATGTTTCTTCACAATATCCCCCAGCATTACCTCCAGCTCCCTTCGATAACTCCAGTCACAGACCGCACACAATACAGCAGCCTCCTCCAAAATCTCCTAAATTAGCAATCAAGCAAGAGGCAGTACTTTCATTGTTTTAAAACTAGAAACTTGCTTGTTAGCTAGAGGCAGGCCAAACAGAACACACAAAGACCTGGCAAGTGCTCAACAGTTTCCCTGAACAGGGCAAAAACCTGACTATCTATTCTCTTTAATGCATTGCTTTCCATTATATTTACAGGAACCTTCTTACCACGCTTCTCCAGCCTCCAGGGCAGCATTCAACACAATTCTGTGCCAAAAACAGCTTGTGCCTTTATTTTCACAAAAAGAAAGCCAGCCATACGGGCATGTCAAGGTATTTACTGCATTGCAACCACAGTGGTAACCTGGAGAGGACTGCAGACCAGGGGACTACACAGCAAGCTGAAAAGGAACTTCATTTGCTAATGGGAAAACCACAGAGAGATGATGGAAGTTAACAGCTTGATAGGTGAAGTCTTATAACAAGACAGTTCTCCACCTTTAATTTATCAAGATGAAGAAGACTTTCCTTCAAGTATAATTTCACCCAAGTTAATGTCATCTTTTATTTCCATCCACTGCTTTTACGCTACAAGCACAGGCAGGATTTGAAAGCCCTTTCTCTATTATTACTCTTAGAATCATAGAATCATAGA
>NW_008585922.1:4404-8676 GCF_000691845.1 Merops nubicus | reverse complement strand
CGCCGCCTTTAGGCGCCGCGTTCGCATGCGAGCGGCTCCATCCCTGCCCACGTACCGTGCCCCTTCCAGCCGAGTCACGACAAAACCAGTGCTGGGCTGCGAGGGCGAGGCCGAGGAGAAGCGGGCAAGAGGCGAGGCGCAGCTCCTGAAAGGGAGACCTCACCTTGGAGAGGAATGCGCTGTGGGAATGCGCTGTCCTTTCATCACTCCGACAGAGCGTCTGGGGTCCCATGGGGTTTTTCGGTTTGGTTTTGCCTCTTTGTGTCTTCAGCTGTGATTCTGCACAAAGCTGTAGGCACAGCTGTCCCAGCCCACCGAGACCCTTTCCAAACTTCACACTGTTTTTCTGTGTGACGTGTGAGTTACTAGTGAAGTGCTTGATGCAGAGCTAATAAAAATATTGTCATCCATCAAAGTTCATGTGCACCTTTTAATTAATCTCTGACAGCGTTTTTGGACTGCTGTGTACACATGGTGCAGCTGAACGCTGTGCTCTCTTGGTGTACATATATCACAGGCTTGCTGATGCTCTTTTCCCATAACTTCTGGAATCTCTATGACAAATGTCCTCTCTCGGTGTCCAAAAGCTATAGTAAATCAAAATGTGACTGAGGACTTTCTTTGCTCTTGTATGCTCTTAATTCCTTGCTGTAAATTTGCAGCCATCAAATTACAGCTGTAGGATCAGCACACCTTTACTAGGAATAGCTTCTCTTTAGCTTTACTGTGTCTTGGACTAGCTCTGATGTGTAAAATGTGTTTTTTGAGTCTGCTCTGGGTCTTCCTGACCCAGGAGACCTTGCCTTTGCTACTTTTTATCCCCTGACACCCAAAAAGTGGTCTGTTGCTTTGCGTGCCTGATGTGTGCTGTGAGCCACAAGGGCGCTGGCTTTTAGGGCAAGTTTTGGTGCTGGAGCTGTGGCTGAAGCATTTGCTCCCGTCTGAGTGGGAGCTGTGCTTGGAGCACAGACAGGTGGCTATGACCTGGAAGTCATTGCATGGTGGCTGGCGCTGGGCTGACACGTCTGCCTGTGGTCCCTCAGCCGTGGTGACAGTGGAGCCATCCCGGCTGACCCGGGGCATTCCCTGCAGAGGGTTTCCTGGAGCTGCTCCCGTGGGCTGAGTCAGGACTGCAGAGTGCCAGGAGCAGATGCCGTGTGTCACCAGGGCCCTTGTGCATCCACCCGCAGCTCGATCACCACTGTGGCTGAGGAGGTTTCTGCACCATGGAGTCCTGCAGCCTTTGAAGAGAGACTGCGTGGGGTATCGTTTTTAGGCATTGAATGGCTTTGCTTTGAATGTCTCTACTTGACATGAAAAAACCTCACCTTTTGAGGGTGCAGAAGCACGTTTGATGCATTGTCTGCTTTTTAGGAATTCTCCAGAATGTTTGGCTTTCATCTTAAAGATAAGAGAAAAGAACATGATAAAAAGTCTTTGAAGCTGTGTGTATGTGTCTGATACCTGCATCTCATGCTGTCATGTGTTCATTTTTACCCCTTCTCAACAAAATTGGACATTTGTCCAATGTTTATCTCTATAGCTAAGAGGAAATTGACTTTGATTCTTTCTCCTTTCTCCTTATGCAAAATGTAAGACCTTTTTAACAGTTTCATTGTAGATAGTGTTTGCTTTATAGTTTTCCAGATAAATTCCCTTCTGTTACAGCTTTGATTTGAAATACACAAGAGCTAGTAGTTCTTCAACCGAGAGTCCTGCAAAGCAAATACACAGCAATTTTCCCTAGTAATCAAACTGGTATTTTTAGCTATAGACTGCAAGCTGCTGTTGAATTTCCACTACCCTTCGGAGACACTTGTAAACAGGAGCTTTGGTAAAAAAGTTTTGCACAGTAGTGAATTAACCCAGATGAGCTGAAGGGATTGAGAGTGGCTAATTGCCCTCCTCATGCAGAATGACAGGCACTGGGGTGCACTTTCCCTTGTCCCTGTGGTACCTCCTGTTCTTAAGCAGCTTCACAAGCAGGGGCTTATTGTTCCTGTCCCAGCAAGAGTGGCAAGGGAGATGCTGGGAAACTGCTCCCATCCTCCTGTCAAGATTGCCCTTTGTTTTAAACACTAGACATCTCTTAGATGTGTAATTAGAATGGAAGGTCTCCTCCAGAAGTCAGGAGAGAGACCTGGGCATAGGAGCTGACTATTGATTTTTTTTTTTTTTTTTTTTTCCCCCCTCTCTTTCAAATCTTCCCCCATCCTGTAGTTAGTTCTGAAAGAAAGCAGTCAGACTCTGGAGGCTGTGCAAGGTTAGCTGAGCAGCATCCAGCAATGGGAGTTAGGCCAAGAGCAGCCTACCTGGCAGCTCAGAAGTCCTGTTGATAATCCCTACACAAAATGGGTGGTTGTCTGCTCCCTGGGGCTTGTAGTGCTGGCTGATATAAGTGTGTTGGAAAATGCAGCCTTTCAGGCTGAATTTGCCCCTCCTGCTAAGTGGTAAATGCAAGTTATGACATTAGCAGCCGGCAGGCAGGCAGTAAATCTAGTTAGAAAAATACTGCTGTAGGGTGGACAGAAGTGATGGAGAACTGAATGGCTCCCAAATTGTATTGGGACCTCTGATTTCCTTTAAATGTCTTTTAAGTCTTTGTCCATTAATTTTTCTGAGGCTGGAGTGTGACTCTGGAGAGTTTCCAGCACTGAGAATCCTTCACAAGGGTGAAATCTGTGCTGCTCAGACAGGGCAAATGGAAAGACTCTGCATGATCTGAAGTGCCTTAGATCTTGGAACTCACCAGGGAGAACAGTGCACCGAGTTTGAGCTTGACTCCTTGTCTGTCATCCACAGATGCTGGTTGCATTTTGTGTTTATTTCTGTTTAAGATAGTCTCACCTCTGGGGACACGATAAGAATGAATTTTTTTTCTTGGGTGCCATTTTACAGCACAGCAGGGAGATCCCATCCCTCCCAAACCTCTGGAAGCCTGTGCTACATGCTGCTTTCTAAAGCCCCCATTAGAAAGCAGTGTGACATCTTTGTGTGTGTGGGAAGGGTTGTGGAGCCTGCCTGCCATACTGAGGGGACAGGGCTCCAGCTCTGGGGAGCTGCTGTGCTCACCACCTCTGCTCATGAGCCTTATGGAGGACATGGTGCCTTGCTGCTCTTGGTGCTCCCATTCTGGCAAGTTGGTTTCTTGCTGCCTGTTGGCCAAATGTGCTCAACACAGAAACAACTCCTCTGCATGGTGCTGGTGTCCTGTGGCAAGGGGAAACTCCTGTTTGACAGGATGCCTGGTGGCTTGGGATTGCTGTTCCCAAAGGGCTGGGTGCCTCCCAGACCCGCAGTGCCGGTGCCCCAGATGTGTCAGGAAAAGCTTTCCTCCTTGCAGACAGGTGGAGGAAGGGTGAATGGTTTTGTGATTGTTAGCAATGCTTGGCAAAGAGCAGATGAGTTTCATTTCCATGCTTCAGAGGTGTGAGAGAGAGTGCAATTACCATTAGACGTGCACCAGGCAAGGAGGTTTCCTTCAGTGGTGCCATAGCTGTGTTTCCTGCAGGATCAGGGAGTGTCTGTGGGCCTGCCCCACTCTGGGAGGTCTCACTCCTGGAGCAGTCACTGCGCTGCTCAGCAGGTCTCCGGTGGTGAGAGTGGTCAGTGCCAGCTGATCTCCTTCCCAGGGATCAGCTCTGTGTTTGCCCACAGTCACTTTGGCATTGCCCACGGTCCTGCTGCCCACCCCTCCGGACTAGCCCAGTGTCCCCACCTGCTGCTCCACTGAGCCCTTTCCCTGGTGCTGGGCACCAGCAGGGGCAGAGATGGGTTCAGGCAACACTGCTGCCTGAGACATCAGCATCAAGGCCAGGGTGCTACAGCATCAGTGCTGACAGGTCTGAAGCTTTGCCCTGTACCTAGGTGGGTTTTTTGTTTTCTTTCCAATAATAATGGGGCGGAAGCTACTCTGCACGGCAGCCTGGGTTCAGATCTTTGCTTTTGGTTCACACGCCCTTTATGCTGGAAGGGTCTGTCTGCCTTCAGTGTCTGTGGCCTCTGAGTGCAGGCAGGCAAAGCGGTGAGGTGACCTGAGGCCGTTTATCTGTTTGGTGTATGTTTTGCTGATGCAGATCATGGTGGAGAATAAAATTGCCAATTTCTGGGCAAATGGGCCAGTGGCTGAGAAGGGGGCCCAGACCTGGCACTGTGCCTTGCACTGTACTGTCTTGGAAAGCTGCTGGGGAGGACTTTACTGTCCTTTGTGGACCAGCAGGATGCACTGCTGCTGAGAGCTGCAGTGTCTACCACAACCTGTGACACTGCAGA
>NW_008585922.1:0-4373 GCF_000691845.1 Merops nubicus | reverse complement strand
GTTCAGCAGTACCACTTTGCCTCTCCCTGTTCTGCAGCTCACAACAGGGGAGTTACGTCGCTTCCAGTCCTTCGATGGGGCTTCTGTCTCTTAAGCAGATGTGCTTTCAAGACAAAAATAACATTGTGAGTTGCAGATCCCCCTCCACCTCCCTGTATATGCCTGTACTCAGCAAACAGTCTGCCTTGGTACGGCCTGTGTGGGAACCTACAGGCTGTGATAACAGATCCTTCTTTAGGGGAACTACTGAGGAATGTTGATGAGATTAGAAAGCTGAGAGGGGCTGAGTTTAGCAATGGCATCTCCATGGATGCTGAGGCTGTCTGTGCCTGGATTCCCAGCGTGTGGCTCCAGGATTGCCAT
Source organism: Merops nubicus (assembly GCF_000691845.1). NCBI lineage: Eukaryota > Metazoa > Chordata > Aves > Coraciiformes > Meropidae > Merops > Merops nubicus. Next base: position 4,010 of record NW_008585922.1, on the reverse strand, counting down.
GGCTGTCTCTTCCAAAGTGCAAGAGCAAGTTCTCTCTTGGGAAGCGTTCAATGCCACTTGCACTTTGAGGCAGAGAAAAAATGTGGAGCTGCCCTTTCCACACCAAAATAACTCCTCCCATGCTCCCTGTTGAGGCTGGGAGCCTGAAACCAGCATACTTGTGTTCTGCCTCAGCACAAATATGTAGTTAAGCCTAAAAATATGTGCAGCTGGGTCACATTCTCAGGCAGGTCAGTAACCAGACGGACAGAGGTTTAAAGAGTTGCAGCAAAAACAGCAGCAAAAATGCTTATGCTGGAGTGGGTGGAGGATGGACCTGAGAAGACATGACATGGCAGTCCCTGTGAGGATCATGTTGCTGGGCATAGTGTGGGGGTGCTGGGGTGCTGTGTGGCTGAGGGATGGAGGCTGCTTCTTCTGCACCTCCCCCCAGCAAGGGCAGCGTGCCTGCTGGCAGCGTGTGTCCTCCCCTGTGGACTCGGGAAGCTCAACCTCTGTGGGTCTGTGGGGTGTGCGGGGTGTCATAGGGGATGCTGAGTAGGGACAGTGCCATTAGCAGTAATCAGCCAGCCCCTGGAAGGGGTTTTTGTGGGGTGGGTTTGTTCCTAGCTCTGATGGAGACCCCTTTCCCACAGCACAGAGGTGATCTGCTCTCTCCTGTGGCCAAGGACAGTACTTTTCTGCTCTCCCCATTTCATCTGTTAGTCTGACTGCTCTGTGGCACCTCTTGGTGCTGCTTTAATGCTGATTTAACGTGTTTAGGGCAAGTGGAAGCTCCCTATTGAAGTGGTCACATAAACAGATGTGTAGAAACTCCCTTGAGCAGGGAAGTCACACCCTCTCCTCTGCCTATGATTGGTTGCCTTTCTAATAGCCCTCACCCAGCATGGTGCCAAGGGTGTCCCTCTTGCCCCAAACACTGCTAGTGTGATTTGGGATGGCAGGAGGCTTTGTGGGAGAGAGAGCTCCAAAGGAGCCAGTCAGTGTGCATCTCAGGCCCTGCGCATGCGGTGAGGACATGGATGCAGCTTTCCTTTTGCCCCAGATTCTCCACTTGATTAAACTTCAAGTTTGAGGCCCCACCTTCCCTGTAGGGAGAAATGTTATCTGGTAGCTGAGCAGTCGGGGAGAGCTCTGCTGCTTATGCACAGCAAACCTGAAATGTGCAACATTGCATAAAGATAATTGTGTTCATTCAGCCCTTGGACATGTTCCCCAAAGCCAGAGCATGTGCTGGCTGTGTTGTGGGAATCTGTTGTCACTCTTGGTTCTTGTCATACCCCATAGAAAGGATGATGGGCAGGTTGTAGCAATGCCAACTGTCCTTGTGACATGGCAAGAGTGCCAGGAAGGGACTTCTGGCTCCCGTTTGTTTACCTTGTCAGCTGCCACAGCCATGATTTCCAGCATGCCTGTGAGAAGCCTGGATGAGCTACTTGGGCTGCCACTGCAGCCCAGCCCTCTCACCCCAGGCACTCATGATGCTGCCCCAGAGATGCCAGCAGGGACTTCTACAAGGAACTTCCAGAGCTGTCTTCCAATTGCAAGAGTGAGATTTGCATCTGACCTGGCTCCTCTGAACTTCTGAGAGCTGCATGTGTGAGACAGAGCACAGGATCTGGATGAGGCAGAAGCACTCTGTGCTGGCCTGAGCTGAGGATTTCTCTACTGGTAAATCAAGGAGAACTGCCTACTCCTGAGTGACAGGTTTGCAGTAATAAGAGCTGGACAGGGGCCCAGAAATGCCACCTCGGCTTGTGCAAATACCATTCCCTTCACCTTGATCTTGTCTGTTCTGAATGTATGCCAGCTGGGCTATGTAGTAATCTACTCATTTTTGTATGTGTAGGCTAAGAATCAGGAGCAGAAGTTAAGTGCCCAGGCTGATTAGCTGTTGTTTGTCATGCACTTTCCAGACAACTGCTTCCTCCATGACATGGAACAGTTTCCTCCTTTCTTTCACTTAAGGCGTTGCAGGACTGTTGGAATAAGCAAGAGAAGTGTTATGGTCCAGCCATGAGAGAAGCTTGTCAAAGTCCTTGGGCTGATGGCTCTGCCATGTTCAGTGTCCCCCAAAGGGCTGGAATAGGGGTAGTTGCAGTAGTGGCCAGCAGTTCCCTTTGCTGCTTTCTGTCTCCCTCCAGCTTTGGTGGGATACCTTCTCTCTCCTTGTTTTGCCTGCTTTCTCTGGCAGGCAGGGCTTTGTGTCATTTCAAGACAACTCGATGACCCTGATCTTGCTGCCCATCAGGCTTAGAGAGTTGGAGCCCTTTCCATCCTGAGGCTTTGTCATACCCTAACTTTTGAAGAACAAATTGTGACCTTTACTTGGGTGAAACCTTTCTGAAGCCTTGCCTGGAAGGATGGTGGGCTCTTCATTTGTGGCAAAGCCTGCCGTCAGAGGGTTTTTCCTGAGAAGATGGAGGGGATGTTCATCTTCTTCAGGCATAGGTAAAAACTCTGCCCCCTGGGCTGCGATGGGTCTGGCCTCTTGGCAGCTGGCTTTGCCAGGCTGTGTGGTTGCTGTGGGCAGAGCCAGGGAACCCCAAGCGGCACAGGGCACCATGGTGCTGGCAGAGGTGGCAGTGTGTCTTTAGCAGTCTGGCATTTCATATGTGGACAGCCAGGTCTTCACTGCAGAGTGGAACTTGGCAGGATGGCTGCTCTGTTTGACTCTGTTTCTCCAGGTCTGTTTTGCTCGTAGTGCCACTCACTTTAATCTCTAATGTCACTAATTGCTGCTTCTTTTGTAATTGTGACCCCAGAGTTGTTAAGTCTGGGCTTTGGACCGTGGTACTGCCAGACCCTGTTACCAGTGTCTCTGAGTCTGTCACCAGTGCTTTAATTCCTGTCTCTGCCACTTGTCATTCTTCTGGGCCAGACTCTAATGAGTACTGTATTAGTGTCAAAAACATGGTTTTTATATCAGTGGGATCTGCATTACACTCCCCTTCCAGCCGGGCAGTGTCAGGGATCCTTAACCTGCCTCTAAGCCCCAGCTGAGCAGGGACCTGAAGGGTGCTTAGGAATATTGCTGTAGTTTGTCAATCTTCAAATAAAAAAATCCTCTGATTTTCTTTAAGGAGACAGAATCTGATTTCACACTGGGAAGATGAAGTCAGTCTCTGAACTGATGGTTCAGGTCATTGTCTCCCTGATGTGTAGCTACTGCAGTCTGGGAAGCTGCAGTGGCTGGTTTCCTACTCTCCTGTTTATAGCCCCCATCAACACAGGGAATGAGGAGGGCGTATGCATATTCTGCTCATTCATATGCCATCCACACTGAGCTATTGCTCTTCAAACTTTGCCTTCTGCCTTTATAAAGGCAACTAAAATCTTTTTCAAGACCCATTTCTGCAGAGTTTACCATGCTCACAGTTCCTCCTAAGTGAGACGAGAGCTTGTCTCTGGGAAGCCCGTTGTCGTGGAGGTGGCCGTTTTTGGAGCCTGGGAGGCCCAGCTCCCTGGCCCCACCGGGGCACCTTACAGGAGGGATGCCTTGGGGGATCTTGCAGGCAGGATGCACCCGCAGGAGCCTCAGGGAGATCTGCTGCTGGAGCTGTGTCGTGGGCCACAGAAGGTGGAGGTGGCTGCGGGCATGGTGCTGCAGTGGGCGCGAGCGGCGTGTCAGCAGGGGCAGCTTCGTCCTGCCAAGGGGTCTGAGGCCATTGTGCTCAGTCCGGGAGCTCCTGGGCCAGGTCCCACCGGTGCTGGCTTGGCCCTTGTACTGGCCAGCTCCGTTGAGTAAAAGGACCACAGAAGAAAAAATTTCCCTTCTACTCTGTCCCCAGTAGGATAAAAGGACGGGGCATGACCTTTGGGGCTGGTTAACTGCTGCCCTGCAGTGCTCCTTGAGGCTGAATTCCTCTTCACCCTCCACCATCAACTCTGCTATTGTTCCTCTGGGCCGGTTTCCCCTTTTCTAACAGTGGGAAATATTTTAGGGTGATCTGCGCTCTCCTGTTGCATCTGCAGAGGAAACGGCCGCTCTGGAGCCTGAAGCTGCGGGC
>NW_008585921.1:7779-42613 GCF_000691845.1 Merops nubicus | reverse complement strand
CCTAAATGATTCTATGATTCTATGCACAGTTTTCAGGACAAGCCAAAGCTCAGTATTCAACACCTGCATTTTCCATGCTGCAAACTTCAAGTGAAGGTCTTCACGTGTTGAGGGAGACAAGATGAGACAGTGGCAGAGCCAAATTTCAGACACTTCATTGCTACACCACCAATACCACCTTAATTCTTGGTCTCCCATCCCTCCCATCCTGTCTGTACCTTCACTCAACACTCATCAAGCACATTTTTCAAGAAAACTCTGGTTTTATCTATGTGAGGACAGTAGTGGCCTTACAGAAGAGCTGAAGTTGGAGGGGCTGCCATAACTTTGCACTTCTGCATTTCACCTGATCACCAGTTCCATGTCTTTAAATCAGCCAGTGGGAACCATTTAGCTGAATCCTACTCAGATATATGAAAACTGAAGGATAAATATTGTCTTAACATTGAGGTTTCTGGTTGGCTAGTCGGTTTGTTTGTTTGTGGAGGCAAGGGGGCGTGTTAGGTTTAACTTTATTATAACTAAGCCTATATAAATGCAAATGCTGTTTCTGCAGATATAATTTCATAAAGCAAAACTACCCACAATCTTTAGCAGTGAAATTCAAGTGGCAACTGTGACAAGCAAAGAAAAATGAATGCAGTTAACTTCAGCTATCCCTGCTCATCTGAAAGCTTGTGTCAGTTCCTAAATAAGCTTTTCATTTTCCTATTCAGTCTGCTGATCTTTGTTGATTTACAGCATGAATGAGCATGGCACATCGCAACTTGTAGAGTATTTTTCCTAAATAATAAAACATTTATTGCAGACCCATCAAGCCAGCTAGTAGGTTTGAATTATTATTGCAGTGAAGTGCCATGTTAACAACTCATTTACATTGTTGCAGAATACCCTGTGTTAACACTATATGTAATTTAATCCCATTCATAGCTCGATATATTTTGGGAAATCTTCTTTCCTAAGTTACAACTTGATGCTATTTTTCTAATCAATCATTTCCCAAGATGAGGCTGCCACATTCATCCTCTACAGCATGCCAATGGCAGCTGAGCAAACCATTTCCACATAGTCTTCTCCTCCTCAGCAAGCCACAGCCTCAGGTCCTTCCTCCACTGAAACAAGGAGAAAGTATATTCAGCAGAGACTTGCAAAGATCTTGTTGCTCTGGAAAAGAAAGAATTTATTGGACAGAGAATGAGGTCAGTATTTTGGTGGCTATTTGAGAGGTCTGACCTACAGCTTCAGCGCTGGCCTGTAGTGGGTAACAGCTACCCAGCTGATGAGGCACAAGAAGTACAATCTGCCGACAGAAGCAGCAATGTTGGGGCTCAAGGGTTTTGGCAGCTTCTGTGCTTGGAAAGAGCCCCAACAGCAGGGCAGTACCTAACACTGCCACTCACCACTGATGCATGGTCCCAGAGAGAAGGGGAATACCAAAGGAAGAGGCTTCTGCTGGAGCCCTCATGTTTTCAGTGGTAAAATATAATGTTAATACTAATTATTGATATTATTAACAAACGAGGGGAAAAAAAAATCCTCCAAGAAACATATCATTCTCCATGTACCCATCAGAAATGATCCTGTCCTTTATATGTTCCTAAATTGGTTCGATGGTACTTAAAAGCCTGTAGTAGATGGCCATAAATAAAACTAGATCAGCAAAACATCCCTTCTCATAAATTGAGATTAACTATGTGGATTTTTAAAATTATATGTAATGCTTGAGGAGCAATCCAAAATACAAGTGGTTTAATGGTGAGGATAACTCTTTGACTTCTTATACAGAGGTGCCTGCCTGGAGAAGAGCGACTTGATTTTTAATTTGTTAAAACAAACTTGTATGGAAGCAGAAACCATCATTTATAAATGCACTCTAAGACATTATCCAATTCATCTTTTTTGTTTTCTCTCTCACGAAATAAGGGTTCAGGTTTACAACCCAAGCCTATGGCACTAACATAGAGAGGAAAGAGGTTTCTCCTCAATCGTGCTCTTCCATTATGGTTCTGGCAACTCACAAAGGTTTGGTGTCAGCTTTGATATCACAGGTCCTCAGCTGCTTTGAAATCTTAAGGGTGCATGTCATCAAGCATTTGCCACTAGATTTATGTCCCAGTAGTCAGAGACTATAGTCAGTGCAACTCTTCTTTCTAAGAGGATCCTCTTGGCATGGACTATACACTGCATGAGCATCCTGCACTTTGCCACAATTGGCCCAAGGCTGCAGCAAGGTCAGAGCCAATGCAGCAGAGAGGAGATGTTGTCTGGTAGACAGGGGACACACCATGATTGCTTCCTGAGATGGTGTAATGGTGTCAGAGTGGGCACAGTACACACCACCTCAATGCCAAGCAGTAAGGCTGCCACCATGCTACCTTACTGCTCTTCCATAGCTAGCTGTGTGCAAGTGCTGCTGCTGTAGCTGCAACATCACATCAAGGCTACCACAGGGCCTTCAAACCAGGCTTAGCCACCCCACATATTACATGTATGGAGCCCCAGGGACATGCTCATGTACATAGGATAACCACATTATGACCACTTTTGCTATGACACAGAGTTTGCTAGACACCCACGAGCCAAAGCACAGGTTGTTGAATCTGTAGGCTTGTTGGCTTGTGATTTATTTATATAAGACCAAGAAAATACTGTTTCAATAGTGTTTCTAGTTCATAATGTTTAGTTCTGCTATTTGTAGGAAACACATCCTTTCCTGAACATCATTTCATTTAAATTTTGTCCAATGATTCCAAATTCTTCCTGCATAATATTCTATTTTTGGCCTTCCAGTGTCTTAGGGGGGCCTACAAGAAAGCTGGGGAGGGACTTTTTAGGATATCGAGTAATGACAGGACTAGGGGGAATGGGGCAAAGCTGGAAGTGGGCAGATTCAGGCTGGACATGAGGAAGAAGATCTTCATCATGAGAGTGGGGAGACCCTGGAACGGGTTGCCCAGGAAGGTGGTTGAGGCCCCATCCCTGGGGGTCTTTAAGGCCAGGTTGGATGAGGCTCTGGGCAGTCTGATCTAGTGGGAGGTGTCCCCGCTCATGGCAGAGGGGTTGGAACTGGGGGATCCTTGTGGTCCCTTCCAACCCTGACAGATTCGGATCTGTTGTAGCAGAGGACTTTAGAGCCCTAATGGCTCAATGGTTGGACTTGATGATCTTGGAGGTCCCTTCCAACCTAAAGGATTCTATGACTCTATGATTCTATTTCTGTCTAGCAAGTTGCAAAAGGCAAGGTGTTGTTAACTTCTTAAGTTCTCTTAGATACTTTTAGGTATCCAAATTTCAACCAAGTCTTGCCTAATAAACACTCTGTACCACATCACCAGGCACCCAGTCCATTGCTGAGATTATTAATTGTTCAATATCCTCAGTCTTTCTTAAAGATATTTCAAGGTATACAAACTTCTTAGCATTCTAAAGTGTTACTGATATTTTTCAAGTCCCTGAGAATGCTTACAATAGAGAGCAGAATTTTATTTCTTATCTACTAGTTTCACTCACAACATTGGGGTTTGTTGGTTTTTTTTTTTATTTTTTTTGACCATGAAAACATTAGTTTCCTCTGCAGTGCTCAGGGATGAATACTTACTTTATTCACTTGAAAAAAGCCTCTTGCTTCAGCTCAATTTCCATCTGCTTCCAGGGGCTGACTTGAAACCAGCAACACGCATGTTTTCATCTTGAACTAAACAAGCCAGAGTCTCTCTCCTACCGTCAGTTGCCTCATCCAGTCCGGCACCAGGATCCAGATGTTGCAGGCACAGGCACCACTTTCAACACAAACTTGCCTGCTCTCCTAACAAGCACCAGTGAGAAAGAAGAGAGAGGCCATAAGAAAGGAGTAGCCATGTGGTAAGAACTGCTAAATCTGTCCCATTAGTTAGAGAAACACTCCTGCATACAAAACCCTATTTCTCTTATTCAGCTAAAGTTGTATGGCTGAAAAATACAATCATAAAAACCCTCTCCTACAAGAAATGGCATTTAATATGTTAATCTAACATGATTTCAATGTCCCTTCCACATGAACACGCTTATTCTGCTTTATTTCAAATAAATTACCCAGTTAGAAAAATTATTGGAACTGTAAGGCACAAATAAGTGAGTATTATTGTTTGCTGGTTGACTAGATAAGGAGTTAAACATCTAGAGGTGAAGTGGAGTACAATTAATGTACTACCCTGCTCAATTATCATACAATGCCCACTTCTCAGGGAATTAGAGCTATTATGAGCTACTCCTGTGAATAAATGAGAATTTCATCTCTCAGAGGGTAATGCAACAGTTTTGGAAATAATCTTTTTATGAGAATGTGGCTTTATCAGTTATGTTTTAGAGTTAGTGCAAACACTTGTGTATTGTAGGATAAGAACTTCAGAAAGGCTTGTCATTTTAATATTTGTTCTCACATTGGTTTAGTTCACTTTTCCTATGCTTTAATTCTAGAAACCAAAGGAAAAATTACTTTGCTTTTTCAGGTTGTCTGATTTCATAAAATGTTACCAGAAAAGCAATATCCAGATAAATATACAAATAATTACCTGAGCAATACAAATTCTGCAGAAGTTGTTTTCCAATGCAACTGAAAACCCATTGGAAGTATTCCTGATGACACTCAGTAGTGCTGAAACACTGGAGGGTAACTCAATCACATTTTTAAAGACAAAGAAAGACAAAAGGACATTTCTTTTAAAATTTCAGGTGACCTACTAAGGCATTTGTTTATATTCAATTTTACATAAAAATATTCTTTCTTGGACATTTTGACCCAAATTCTTTGAATCTTTATCAACAGAATTGCTGATTTTCTCTACAGCTGCCAAGTCTCAGAGTTTCATAGTAATCTTCCCAGCAGACAGAACAAACCTAAATATATGAGAGTTTTAAAGCAGCCTGACCACAAAAGAAAGCTTTAGGAGACCCAAATAGTGGACCATATGTGATATCAAATGGGCAAGCCATTAGCATCAGCTGTGAACATATTGTACCAACTGGGAATGAAAATAAAACATTCAACTACCAACTGTTATAATCTGTAAATAGTCAAACCAATTCCTCTGGGTTCCAAAAATATATGAATAGGGTGACTCACTGGGGCCCCATTGTCCTGTTCATAGGTAACGCAGCAGATTTTCTCCTAGGGAAGAAAAAAAAAAAAAAAAAAAGGATGAAATCAAACTGTGGTTAGTGAGACTTGATATTAGAAACAGTCCTTGTATGTTAAAAGACTTCTGGGCTTTTTGAAACTATATCTAAAGATTGCACATTAAGGATAACAAAATAGACAATTCTTTTGAAGCAACTTTTCTCTGTACAGCGTGCAGCACCAAAAAAAAAAAAATCATCCCCACTGCAAATTATGTTGAGAAACTGGCAGAATACTAGAAAATTTATAGAGGGCACCAAACTGCTGTGAATTCATCATACAGCTGGCAAGTGCACTCCTACCTACTAGTTGCTTCACATTTAATAATGCATGTTATGAACAGATGGATAGAATGTCAATAAGGCTCTCCGTATCATCAGTGGTAATGAAATACTGGACTTTGAATGCTTAATAGCACAGAAAACAAAAAGCCTGGAGGAAATTTGTCAATGTCATGCATGCAATACTTTAGCAGTGCTTTAACACTGTTAGTGTGAGGCCATATGTTTCTTCTACTGTAGCTGGATGCCAAAAAAAGTTTGACACTTTTTTTTTTCTTAATTCTTACAACATGTTAAGAGCAAATACCCTGTGAATCAGTCAAGCAGAGTAGTCAGCAGAAGTGCAATATCATTACTCTTTTTATTTCATTTCTCAATGAAAAGAAGCTAATGGAAACTTGGTAGTAAACATTGTTCTTTACACCTGTTTTAGAAATACAATTGAAAGCAATCTCTTTAAGATTAAATATAGAAATAAAGGCACTGAATTGTCTGTATTAGGCAGTAAATCTAATTGTCAGGAGCTGAGGAAGATGCAGATCTAGAAAATGCTGCAAATATAAGTAAAGTAGAAAGAATACATACCAATGTCTAGAAATTAGACACAAAAAGGAATAAAATAAAAATGCTGAGGCAAATTATCTTAGGCCAGTGTCACCTAACAGACCTAGGGAAAATGCTTTGGAATATTCAAAAGGAAGAGGATAGCAGAAAGCTGCTGTTCTGGGAGATGCAGACCTGGGAAAAAGCACCTCCAGGCACAGGCTTTCCTTCTGAAACGGATGGAGAAACAGCAGCCTTGTAGCTAGTAGCACCTACAAAGGTGCACCCAGAGTGGCATTTCCACCCTGTCACTTATTGAGGAAACTCTGTGTTCAAAACTTCAGAAGGCAGCAGATGTCTATGGCAGGTAAGTCTCTGTGAAACATGGAGATCTCAATCCAGCCATACAGCTGGAACCCTAAGCGCTGCACGTCAGCAGAAATGAATGTGAGTTTAACTATTGATTCTGGGAAAACAACTAGACAAGCACTGTGTGTCTAACAGTCTGAAAAATCCCTGTGAAAGTCTCAAGTTCTCCGAGCAGAGCACTACTTTCTGCTTTGTGACTCACCCACAAGTGCCTGAACTCCCTACCATGTCCTCCCTCTCCACATTGCCTCTCCAAAACCTTCCTAGGCTGCTCCAGAGCTACCCAGCTGTGATGGCCTCAGGTGCATACCATACTTGCCAGACAAAAGAAAACAGACTTCTCCAGCTGCCCACTGTAGATGGTCTAATATAGCAGCAGTATCCATCAGCACACAGCAGGAGACTGTTACTGCTGCCCTTTTGTGGCAGAGGAAGGATGCACAGAGGAACAGAGAGTGCCTCACAACTGACTTGACTGAGTTCAGAGCTGGCATGGGCTGACCCCTCTTCTGTATCCTGAAGTATGCAGACATAGGACTGGTCCACTGTAGTAAATCCACCTAATAACCTGTTACAGCTCTGTCTGCATTTGCCTGTATGAATGTATTTTAATTTCTCTTAAATAAGGAGCTAAAATTCAACTCAGGACTCCCAAATCAGACATAGACCAGAGTAGAGCATCACCATCCTTTTCTTGCCTTCTGTTTCTCTGGAAATATCCTGACCCCTGACCACAACAGTCGCACTTAGCAAGAATGAATTAAATTTTGTGTGAAGCACACCCAAAGTGCAAAGGCTAAGAAGGTTGTGGGTTTTCTCTGTAGCAGAGCACCAAGAGGTGGGACAAAGAACCAAGTTGCAGCCTGGAGTCCTCACTCATAACAGCCAGAATACCTGTGCATTGAGAAGAGAAAGAAAGTGGAAATTACTTTTCTCAAATCACTGATGAAAATATTCTACTTATCAGGTGTTTCTTAGCTAGAATCTCTTATGTTTGTTGGACTCTGCGAAAAAGGACCTGAAGAAAACGCCGTGGTGAGCATCTGACTGTAGTATGGTTTCCTAGTAAATGTAGTTCTCAACCTAAAAGGTCTTAGGTGGGTTTTCCAAAACCAAAGAAACATTGATGAACTGGAAAAAGTTTCAAGAACAACTTCTTAAGGGAGAACTATAATAATCTATAAACATTTGAAGTGTGTAAAGCCATCGAGGGAAAAGGATATAACTAGAAATAATGGAAAGAAAAAGGCTTAAGCTCAATAGAGTATCAGGAAAATCTTCCTGACAGTAAGATGTATTAGCCTGTGAAATAGTCTCTAAAGGAGAGATATGGAAGCTTTCACTTGGGATTTTAAAAACTAACGTTGACCTAACACTAAAAAGTGTTCTCTATGAAGTAATCCTATATTGGCAGATGAATGGACTGAATGATCTATTATGTCTTTTCTCTTTCTAAGTTTCTTCAGCCTTTGGGAACACACACTGAATGCTTTGGGAACCCATCCTGAACAGCTAAAGGTTATAAGAAAGCAGTTTCTTCAATTAATATGATGAACAACAAGATTACAAAGGTGTTCATTGTGAAAGCCTATTATAAAGCATCTCTTTAAATGCTGAAAAACAGATGCTTTTGAGACAACAGTTTTTTTTCCCAAGACCTGCCAAAATATGACTTCTATCTACCAGTTTTCAAGTAATTTTAAGTATGTCCTCATTTCACATAAAAGACAACCCAAACCTATGGTCTAAAATAAACTTATAAAAAAAGAGCTTCCCAGGAGTCTTTGAACATTTTCACACTCTCAACACAAACTTGGTAAATGTCATGTATAATCACATGTAAACAAACAATAACATTTGTTACACACATATCAGCACCTTTGAAGTCTCCACTGACAAGGATAGACTACATCAGTTCAGAGTTACCATCTTGACCACTGGACAAACCCACACATCTTCTTGCACTAATTCTTGTTCAGCTTAACCCACCAGACACTGAACAGTGTTAATGAATATTAGTCTGACCTATTGACCTGTACACAATAAAAATTGATACTAAACTCACTTTGGGAAGTACACTCTGAACTCTGTTCTGCATGTCCATCTTGAAATCATCCTGGTTTATCATACACTTATGTCAATACTGATATTAATATTTAGCACATAGCGTATCTTATTCACTGCTCCAGATCACTGATGGACAGTCAAATATTAGGGCCATGGAAATAATAGATTTGCTGGGTCAAACATCAACAGATATAAAAGGTATGGTAATAGCCTCTCAATCCAGTAGCTTGAGGTCCCTCAGTAGGCTTTGGCCTCAGCAAGAAGGTGTTAAGGAAGGCTGGACAAGCCTGCACCATTCACTGCAGCTGCTGTCCTCTGTGTGAGGGGAGGAGATTCCCACTGTCATAAAACCATCAGTGCAGCCCAATGCTGCCCAGCAGCACCAGTGGAAGGCACAGACCTTGTGCCGTACGGATGTGCTACGTCAGCACATTATCGTGACCATGCTGGCATCTCTATGGACACTGTCCCTGAGCAGACACTACTGGCACCTGCCACACAACCCATGGGCGAACGGAAAACCAGGGCTTTGCTTCCCTTATGAAAATACCTGAGGAACTTAAGAATAAATCAATAAGGATGAACAGACATTACTTCAAGAACTTGTAGACTGCATTAGGAAATGTTAGCCCACCAGAAGCTTTAAGGAATCCTATTAGCTCTACAGCAGAAATAGAACTCCTTATTAAATACTTTGACATCACTAAGTTGCAAACTATTTCCTCTAGGAACATTACTGAGGATGAATCAGGGCTGGTTTAGAAGGAACTCGGTTTATGTGCTTTAAATAGCAACATGTTATTTACATATTTCTAAGAAATTCACGCTGTACTACCATGGACTATATATTAAATCACTTAAAACATCAAATATCTTGATGTACAAAAGTCACATTTTCCAGGTATTAAGTAACTTCTAAAGCACAGCTGTCCTTCAGTCCCTTTAATTGTCTTTTAAATACCCCAGTCCCTGCCACCAGGATTTTATCCCAAAATAACTCCAGTGCAGTGAGGCGCTGCTGTTCTGCCCTATGAGTTTCAGGAGTTTCTTGTAAGCAGCAAGGTTGAGGAAGAGGAGAAGAAATTGCTCACAGGCCTCTCTCCCACTTATCACTGCTGCCCTTTGGGCAGCTGGGTGCACCACAGAGACTTCTGCTTCTCTTCTTCTCCGTGTCTGGTCCCTTCCTACCCTCCTCCTCCACCTTTTCTCCCCCACCTCGCTTTTTTTCCCCCTCTTATAAGACTTTTCATAGGGTTTTTTATTATTATTATTTTTGTCTGATTTACAGCTGGCACATCATCCCCCGCTGCACTAAATCAACACTTGTGAAAGCAGCAGCCTTCAAGTGACTGACTGGAGCCACTGCTCACAGAAGTGTCAATTTGGTACAGCAGGGGATGGGGTGGCAGCTGCAGGAGGAGAAGAGAGGCCCTATTTTATGCTTTAAAATGGTAAAAAATGTCATAAAGGAGAGAAATCTATACAAAATACTAAAAAGATGTAGAACAAAGGAAAGAAAGAAGAGGAAGAGTGGGAAAATGGGTTGGAAAGAAGGAAAAAAGGAAAATGACACTCTACAATGGAACAAAATCACTAATGAACAAGATACAGCATTTTTGTAAGTGGGCGCTTTCAAGTTAAAAACAAGTCATGTATGTACCATAAAATATACACCTGCTAATAGTATCCTCCTGCTGTGGGAGTGAAAGTCAGGCTCATTAAATCATTGTCTCAACTAAATCTGGGATAGGTTGGGATGTGCTTATAAGCACAAATGCTTGGCATAAAAAAGAAATAATTTCACAGAGGGCTTAAATTTAAGAGGAGATTTCAAGTAGAAGACTGAGAATTATGTGTTCAGAAATCTCAATGAGCAAAGTGAAAAAAAATTCCATGTTCTGGAGTAAGCTTGGACACACCCAAGTCTAGCTCTGTTTAGAAGTCCTCGTTTGAAAGTAGGCACATATTATTTTGAAAGTTAAAAGGAAAATAAGCCAAAAGAAAGTATAATCCCAAAAGAAGAATTCACAAAAAAAAAAGCCTTTGTTTTTCACATTACATAAATATGTAAATTCATCTAATGCATATTTCAGATACTATTAGCATTAATATTGTGCTTTACAGAGTGCCCTTTATTTCTTTTTGTCTTATTCTGGGAACTGCTGCTTTACTTACTCTCTATTAATTTTCCAAGGTGTACTTGCAGTAAGGGAAAGGAATAGGATGCATAGCTCTAACACATTCACACAGCCAATGTACTGTTAAAAAGAAAATTATTAGATAAGTACACTGTTTATTTATCTGTTTCCCCAGAAAGTTAAATCACCTCTCCTGCAGAACTGCCTCCCTCACATTTCTCCACAGCTCTCTCAGCTGTTCATATGCCATTGCAGAGTGTTTTCCACCCATGAATTTTAGTGAAAAAAAAAAAAAAAAAAAATAATAGGAGATTGCTGCCAGCTCAGCTCCAAGTGCAGAGAAGACCTGGGAGAGCAGAGCTCCCACCTTTTCCTCAGCAGTTTATCAAGAACCACTAACAGCTCGGCTTCATTGAAACCCTGTGCTCAGGAATCCATCTGTTCACTTTTAAGCCAAGGGCAAAGCTCTCACTGTGTGATATGGGACATTTAAGTCATATTTCAAGAATATAAGTCTCCAAATTTGCCTCTCTAGGTCACCTTATACACACCTAAGCAATCTTATTTTCTATCTCCACTGCTCTTCCTTGCTCATGTCACCAATCCAGTTATTAGATGAAAAGAATAACAAAATTCAATAAACAAGTAGACAGAACTAAAAATCAGAAGCCAAATAAAGAGCTTTTGAAAGGAAAATGTTCAGACTAGATATTCCCTAACAAGACGATTCAGCTGTACATCACTTCTGAAGACAAGGCAAGCTGGACTCGTGTGCTTTACTGAAAAGTTTCAACAATTTATCTTTAAATCATTTACTGAGAGCTCATCCATTCATCTGCCCCAGTATTTAGCCCACTGACAACAGCAGGACTCGGCCTGTAAGTCTCTCAGTCGCTGTTCAAGATGCAGATTGTACATGCCTGCAGAGCTGCAATCCCTCCTTGCATTTCAGCTTTCAGTACGGTGGGTCTCAGCTGTCCTGCTGCCCACTGCCTGCTCTGTAGAGGTGTATACCTAACTGCTGTGCAACCATCCAGGGGACAGAGCACTGGAACAGGCTGCCCAGAACTGTTGTGGAATGTCTCTGGAGACTTTCAAAACCTGTCTGAATGCAATCCTGTGCAACCTGCACTAGATGAGCCTGCTTTACTGGAGGTGTTGGGTTAGATGATCTCCAGAGGTACTTTTCAACACCTAACATTCGGTGACTGAACGTGCACCCTACTGTAATATCTCACTTCTCCTGTTATGACCTTATACAGCCTTTACACTATTTATAATGTGAACTTGCAACAGACTCCATCAAAAGGCAGATAAAAAAAGGGACAGATTCTATTCCAAGGAAAGTTTTGACATGGATGCGTGTAAAGGACAGAGTATGATGTCTGCAACTGGTCTAGGAATAGAACATCAGCCATTCTTCAAAGAATTTTCAGAAGGAACACACTTGCAGGACATTTTAAACGTGATCTCAAAACTCACTTTACCAAATTCATTACTCCTCTTATGCCCATTTCATTTTGGGAAGTAAATTGTACTGCTCTTCAGCTGCCACTCCCTTTCTGTTGCCCAGCCAGCACTTGCTGCTTTTCATTGATACTCCCATTTGACTCCATGCTTCATGTTCACAATAAGTCCTGAAAGGATGTAAATATCTTATTTCTTCCTAATTTGTTAAAATACAAATATAAAAAAAGGCTATAAAACCTTCCAACTATATCAATATTGAAGTCAATATTCAAGAACATCTACTAGCTTAGGTATGTGCTCTTGTTTCTCTCTAGTGGTTAGACAAGCAATACAAATAGCAGACTAATTATTAAATAAAGAACTCATTCAGCTGATAGAGCTGTTGGGTGCTAAAGAAGGTGTGTTTAGGTTCTAGCAAGATTAATGTTATGCCATCTCGCTATATTAGATCAACATATTGATTTATCAGTCTAATTGTGTAGCATTCTTCAGGCTTCTACTAACCATATGCAGGGAGACCCCACAGATCAAGCACAGTTTTTAAGCTTGTTACAGGCTCAACCTATACAAAACACATAAAATTCAGGAACAAAAGCAAAAGATGGCTCCCACGTATGCTAGGCAGTTCATCAGTTCAAATACATCTTCTCTAATCCTAGAGTTCTTGCAGCAATCCTAACATAATTGAAAAATTCTCTATGAACAAATTCAAAAGCACGGAACTGACATTAAGCAAATTAATCATTATCAAACTGATCCGTGCCCTTTTCATTCACCTTCCTCAGTTGGTCACTATTCACTTAGCCCATTGTGTATAGCAAATTACACAAATGTCTCGGACCATCTTCAGAGAAATATTTGCACAGTATGCACAACGAAAGTACCAAAGATGAAGATCTATTCCCTCCAGTCAAATTTCTCCATCTTTTGCAAGATCTACAGCATTTCAATGAAAATTCCTGCATTAAGAACAGCCACTCCTCAGCATTAAATGCGCTTCCAGGCTTTAAAAGGCAGACAAACAAAAAGACAGAAAATCTTTTCCTTTAATCACCTATTCAATGTAAATATAGATAGCTGTAGAGCCCCCCTTCTTTAGAATGCATCCATTTTTTAACTATCCTTAATTCTTTCTCCAGTTTATGCATTTTTCTTCCCTTAAATTTGTGGCAAAATATGAATGTCTGTTTAGCAGCAAGGGTCACCTCAACTGTTCCTGATCCCTTAGGGCTGAAAGTTTTGCTCTAGAGCTGCTCTTGTATACTGTCATTCTGGATTAACAGCTGATAGATAAGAAACTTTTCGTAATGCTTGAAAAATGAACCACAGTTAAACAAAGCCTCAAACACTTCAGTAAACCCTGCTTCGAATGGGATGCAATAACAACTGCAACAAGACTCAGCTCTGTCAAAAGCTCTTGTGCTGGTAACTGTGATGTGTTTGGTTCCTTACTTATACTGCTGATAAACACTGGTTTTGCTTACCATCACAAATGAGAGTCGTGGCGTTTATGGCACATAGATGCCATACAAGTGGACACAATATAAAAGAACCCAAACAGAGCACACAAACATATGTTGGTTTCAGATGATATCACTGTACCCCACTCGCAGAATAGATCAAGGCAAGAATATATGACTGAGCTAATAATATGTTGTAGGACATTAGTTACTGCAGTTGCCAATGCTGCCACGGCTGAACTTCTGGCCTGCTCTCTACAAGTCTTTATTCACGCAGGCTTACACCCCAAATAGAAAACCAGTGGCAAGTATCCAAAAATTTCCTCCCACAAGAAAGCTTTCCTCTATTAAAAAAAAAAAAAAAAAACCCAAATACAAATACTCAAAAAAGATTTCTAGATCTGAATGATTATATTACTGGTTGAATTCCGGGAATTTTGAAGCAAATGAATTCTTCAAAATCAGAATTCACAGTCTTTAATCATCATCTTTTACATGTTTATCCATGATTATCCACTCCAAAATAGCACCAAATTACAAAAACATAGCAAACGCTATACACTTACTGTTGCAGGGCTACCACAGTCCATTTCTCACTCTTGGGATTTAATTTCTGAGGACTGACATAGATCACTACACTATTTGGGATGGCAGTAAGAGTTTGAAGGACACCTGAGAGCTGGGTTTGGTGGCAGAATATGTCAGCAAAGGGCCACCTGAAGCGATGCTCATCTCATAGTCCCTTCCTGCCCCACTCTCTCAACAGCCACAATGCTCACTGCTCCCAAACCCACCAACATCACTATCCTCCAGACTGCTTTACAAAGATCACAACCAGATTTGCCTTTTAACCAACACCAGAGAGGTTTTTGCCAGCTCCTGCTCCTCAGCAGCCCGAGTCCACTGCAGGGCATAGTCAGCTGCAACAGTCTCAAACGCTGCGTTGTCCCATAAACACTTCTGGGTTATTTCTAAACTGCTCTCAAACACAGAAAGAGGGGGGAAACATTACTATCAATTAATTCTTCACAACACGACGATTGTGAAAGCAGAGCAAATATTTATTTTCTAACAAGTGTGTTGTTATGGCAACAGCTGGAAGACACGGCTTGCTGCAATGTGCTGTGCCAAGGCTGAGGCACCACGAGGCACCCCGTGCTTTGGCACCGCAGCCCCGCAGCAGTGGGCTGGAGCCAGGCAGCCCCTGGCACGCAGCGAGAGCAGCACCCAACAGGAGGTTTGCATGCCCTGGAACGGGTTGTTGGTGAAGCAAATGGAGAAAGCAGCACTAATTCCCAGAAAGCTACTGCAATTTATGCTACAATGATGCTGACCTACTTTGTTTGCAAGTAGCAAGTTGTCTCGTTAATTTGCTCAAAATAGCAGATTGTTCTGTATGAAGAGATGAAAAACAAAATCCATCATTTCCACTGAGGGGAGAAACACCCAAAATGAGACAATTTGGTGCTTGTCACTGCAGCTGCATTTTCTTCTCCTAAATAATACACAGATGACCAGTAGATATTTAGTTATATGTGTACGCAATGATAATAATTGAAGCCAGCATCCCTTTGCAAGCTGCACAGGGGAGATGCTGGTGCCTGCAAAGCCCCCATCCTGCATTAAAGATGAGCCATCCTCATCCCACACATGGCCACAGGATCCACCCTTGGTGAAGGGCTGAACAGCAGTATTTAGTGACTTCTAAAAGGGCTGTTATCCAGGTTTTTTGTAACCAATTGGTCTACAAGGATTCTTCCCCTCAAAGCTTATTTGCTTTTATAAAAATTAAACAGATCGGGTAAAAAGAAAACAAGAAAATCCACCAAACTCTATGACTTTCTCATTTTGCCACGTATCATTACTTGATCTTTCCTGTATTATAAAAAAAAAAAGTTTTGCCTCTGTAATTGCAATTCATTTTGTTTTCATGTTTACATCATCATTGTATCCTTATATTAAACGCACAGTGAATACATACATGAGCACGTTCCAATATTCTTCAGATGGAGGAGCAGGAGAATTCTTTTTTTAAAAAAAATCAATATTTCATTCCAATTATAAAAGAAACCAAATCTTCAAACATTGGAGTACAATACAGCTACCCCAGAGAATAGATATTTGGTTTTCTGACCAGCAGTAACAGTTCGTAATTGAACAGCTGCAGAAAAGAGAGGAAACAAACATACCAAACAAATTAGTTTTCAAGCCTATGTTCACAGAAAATTTTCTACTTTATTGTGCTTTTGATCACAATATGATAAACAGAGTTCCTCACTCACTTCTGTGATCTTCTACAAACAGATTAGAACGGTCCACAGAAGTTTAGCCTATGATATTGTATAAACCCTCACTCATAGGAGCAAATTAAGCACATAGTCCAAGTATTTGAAGAACTGAAGTCTATTCATAACTGGTAAGAGTGTTAGAATCCATGTATTTGTTAATTTATTAAACAGATACAATCCTTTCTGAGAAAAATTCTACAGTGTTTTCCTTCAAGAATGGTACCTTTTTTATTTTTTTTTTCAAATGCCTTGGTCATTATTAGCATTGTAAACAAGGTATTAGTTAAAAGGACAAGGCAAAATTTTAATCATACCTTATTTTAGAAGTCAAAACCTTATTTGTATGTTTTCAGAGGGAATGGAAGGATATTTTATAAAACATTAATTTAATTTATGTATGTGTATGTGCTTCCATGTATATTAGTATAGTCTTCTACTGCTTAAGTCATAAGTGTTTTAATGCATTGCCTGTGTTTGTTCATTTCACATTTTCAAGGGAGGAAGAAAAAGAAGGTTCTTAACTGCAGTACAAAGAAAGATGTTCTAATACCAAAAGATCCAATTAAAATAATAGGGCCATTTATTTCAGTAGGATTTCACACGTACAAGAAAAATGCTAACCCTTGGGAGAATGTTCTCAGCTCATTTAACAATATATGTTTCCTCCGATACAAAAACTTTAGCTTCTGCATTATAACATCATTGCTAACAAGGAACAAGTATATATCTCCTAAGTAGATGGAAATGTGAATGTGGGAAGAATAATAGTTCTTTATCCGTAACGCACTCATCTCAGGATATACATGCATCTGTTTTGTACTCACGCTGGGTAGCTTTTTCCTCTCCACACATTTAATAAACACACTCAAGAAAGGCTCTGTTCTCTGGAAGGAAATAAAAAGATTAGTAAAGAACTAAGAGAGACCAGTCAGGAAAAAAAAGCTATGAAGGGAAACGAAAAGAAAGAATTGGTATTCCACATCTGTGACTATCAAAACATTTTAAAGAGTAGCTGCCACACAGCCTATTTCCACTAGCCAAAAACCCCTGACCCATACCCAGAGCAGTGTATCCTGGGCCTCCCTTAGGGGCCTGGAGCAGTGAGCAGCAGCAGGGAGGTGGGTCAGAGCTGGGCAGGTGCCACTGCACTCCCTGATCTGTATCACCAGCTAAAGGCACACAATCATACCCAAAATCTGCAGCTCAGGAGGTGCTGTCTTCGTTGTTGGTGTCTGGGCAGAAGAGTGTGGATGGCTTGAAAATAGACTAAAATTATTGGGGCATTCAGAGCACACTTCACATTTTATGGTACCTGAGAAAAATTCTAATTGGAGACAAGATCTTCAGGGTATGACAGGTTTTATTGGCCAGTTAAAGATATTAGGGTCTGGGATCAGAGGTTAGTGAGCAATTTCTAACACCTGGGCATTTTCACATTACAATTAACTCATAAGTTTCCCTGTTTATCCTAGTATTTAATTTTATCTCTTTTTAACAGTTCAAAATCGACCAGTCATACCATTAATAAGAGAAGATTTATTTCTGTAGATCTCTTTCTACTGTCAGCACACAAATACTTCTACCTAACCACGAGGACAAACATAACACTAAGATATGAAAGACCAAACCCCTAAATGAATTAAGGCAATAATCTCACATTACAGATACAGTCTTACAGTCAAAACATCAAAATTATGTCCATTCAATTCAAGATGGAAACATGAACGATGTGATCAGGCATTTCATAAAGTATACATAAGGGAGAGACCTCTAGGAAAAAGTTGGTCTCTGAATACTTTTTTTTCTGTGAAACAGTACTTGTAAGCCTGGAACTAAAACTTACACATGCCTTGTATATTTGATTGACTCCATAAGGCTTTCATCTAAATTCAAAATATAACTGTGTTTAGACATATTTGAACATTTTATTGCATTTAGTTATGAGATATGAATTTTTCCTGAGAACCTGGGGCACACAATGTTGCCAGATCATTCCAAACAAGTTAATTCTAAAATGGGCTTGAATCAATAACACAAAAGAGGCAGTAAAGCAAATTTTTACAGTAGTCACGGTTGCATAAAATAATATCAAGACAGTCAGATTGAAAGCTCCCTGCATCACAAATATAATTTGCAACCAACTCTGAGCAGAAAGAGGAAACAGACAGATAGGTGGAAGATACAGATAAAAAAAAACAAATGATAGATATGTAGGACAAAAGGAACTGGTGGTAAAGAAAGAATGCAGAGTAATTGCCATCCAATACAGTGTGAAAAAAGCAAACAAGTACGCCGTATAAGTAACTCAAGGTAAACAGAATGCTTTTCTTTCATTTAGGCTTTAAAACGGTTATGAAAAAGCTCTTTTCACTCGCTGAGGCATAGACAGACAGGGGATGAATGTATAAATATGTCACTGCAACACTTGGCTTTTAATGAAAATGGATTTTTAATGATCCAAAAAGCTATGTTGCTTTCTGACTTGCTCCATTTCCAGACTACCAGCAGGAAGTATGTACAGCAAATGCACTCGTTTTCCATGTCCTTCACTAAATCCCAGGATGACTGAGTGTCCAAGCACTGTAAAAAAGAAGAGTTGCCATTATGCAGAGCAAATACAGAGAAGCTGCATGTCTTTCCTTGTTTTTATTGAACTTTCAGAGCTCTGTGACACCGCCGTGTCTTCTCCCACAGCAGACCCCGGTGCGGGTTACCTTGTACTCCATGCTTATAAATAAAGGAGGAGGTGCAGCAACAGACCTGTCTGTTGTTCTGTCTCAAGGACACTTGTTCAAAGCACACCATTCCTCCCACTCCCCAAAGCAGGCACATTGTCTTGAAGTGCACTGTGTGAAACTCTGAGCACACAACAGAGGATTTGGTCCACAAATGAAGAAAATTCACAAGGGGGAAGAGGCTGATGCAATCTGTATCCTTCTTGCTGTCTGGACACAGTTCTTTCCAATGTCAAAATTCTTAGTCAATAATAAACAAAAATCACACTGAAAAACATGCAATAATGTACCAACTAGTATAAGTAACATTTTTTTCCCCATTTATCATGCAAACAGTAGTGCTTTTTTAGACTTCAACATCATTAGACAATCAAGGGACATTTTCCTTACTTTAACTCCATCTATGAAATTTCATTGGCAAATATTTCTTGTAAGCTAAGTCCACAGACTAGGAAACTAATACAGTTGTCATAAAACAAAGGTAGCATTTAAAATGGGTTGGGACTCCTGTATTTACTTCATGTTCAATACTTCTCACATAATCTTTGTGCAATGTATGTTACTTGGAAAAAGAAATCTCCACATTTATTTCTTGTGTTATCATTTTTACTACTTCTTTCAAATACTAGAAGACACAGAAGGGATCAAAACCAAGAACAACACTGGCGAAAAAAGATAATGACTGTGAAGTGCCACACAGTTAACAAATGCTCAAAGGTATTCAGCCTTATGAAGGGTTCCACAGAAACAGAAGCTATATCTCCATCCCTTTTTGTTATTTAAAAAAAAAAAAAAAGACATTTAAAAAAAAAAATAAATCCCATTTGTGAGGCACTCCCAAATTTTTTTTTTTCCTGTCCTTATTCACAGTGCCTGCCAATTAATATTTACCAAATGTCTCTTCCTTCTTCATTTAAATCTGTTCAAAACCTGCATCTGTTTCATGAGACCTGTGTGTGCTTCTGACAGCTGGTATTTGAGAAAAAACAAGTCAAAGTACTTAAAAATCCTAACTAACTGTTTTAAACTGGAATCAAGAAAGACAGTGCTAAGATTAGCTCTGCTCGTACAGAATATCAGCAAAGCATGTGAGAGTACCCCAGGGATACAAGGGAGAGACGTGTGGTGCACAGCCTGGGAAGGATACCACATGTACAGACAGGAGCACAGAGGTTCACCAGATAAATTAGAAGTTTCCAGACCCTGTGCAGCCCCACAGCCAGGCCAGGGCATGTCCCAGAGTAGTGAGTGTCATTTCCCAGCTGTGCTGCGAAGGATTCCCAGGATGGGCACCGACATGGGGCTGCAGCAGCAGGGCAGAGGTAGGTAAGGGGCACTGGCCTGACCTACATCCCAGCCAAGGGCAAGCACCAGCAGCACCACTAACAGCTGGGCTGCCTACAGCTTTGTGTCTCCTCTTTGAGTTTTGCTGTGCTGGTATCTTAAGATTTCCACATCAGGCACATGTAACATCTTTCTAACATTCAGTTAAAGCTGAACAGTTATGCAATATTTATGTAGCTGTACTCTAAGAAACTTGGTTATTTTTGAAGCTCTGTCCCACCTCACCAAACGTGGTTGAAATGCAGCAATGCATTCAACAGTTAGCAAGTGCCCTGGAGATGCCGGCATGACCACATCCACCTATTTCTCCAGAGGAATCTGGGGAAAAAAAAGCCCTGCAGGACCACCACAAAGGATCAAGCTTCATAAAGGCACAGTATTCAAAGCCAGACCATTTTGAACAGCAAAATGTAACAGGACAGTTAAGAAAAGAACTTTAAAACCCGGTAACAGCCACTGTGAACAATGACCACAAGGTGCAGCAAAAGACAAGGCACAGACATTAAGAGCCATTTGCCAAAGAACAAATTCACACCAAGATTCACTTAAAATATGTTTTTTTGTTGCTGCTTCTACACAGTACAGAGGAGCAGCCAGATTTGCTCTGAAAGGCTGAACTAGACTGTTTTACATTCATTTGCTAACATACAACTTAAAGCATTTTATACAGCACTTTGTTCTTTGTTTTTTTTATAGCAGTTCTTGCAGATTATCTAGATAAAAGACAATTGCACAAAGGCAGGTAAGTCCTGTTAGAAAGCATGCCAAACAAGAAGGAGGACAACAACCAGCTTGTCTCTAAAACACACAGAGATCACAAGTCTGTGTGTTGTACATGCAGAGGTACTCTGCCTGGGACTCTTTAAATAGAATTTCTGGAGGAAGGGACTGAAGCTTTCTAGCTCTTTAATGTTCCTTCAATATTGTCATACCCATATTTCAAATTACTTTTACCACTGGCCTCACATGACCTGCAGAACCAGCATCAACAAACCTACACTGTGCAGACATTAAGAAACTGGCATTACTGGATCACTGTCCTCTGTAGAAGTCAGCATAGCCTCAAGCCCACAGGTACTTGGTGGATATGGCCAGCTGCTGGTCCAAATCCGGGGACTGTGATGTGACCCTGAATATCAGAGGTTCCTATTCATTTCAGCATTGTTTTAAAGATCCCTCCATGCCAGAACATCCTTAAAGAGGGTCCAAGTCACTTCTGTATCATAGCCCATACAATCTAACTTCTAATGTACTGCTATTGAGCTAACAGGTGTAATTCAAAGAATGTATAACATTAAAGTCATTTTAGTGTGTTTTTTCAAGTGCTTTATTTAAATTGTAACATTTCTCTAAAGCAGTGTCTCCTACCCTTGAGTCATATTTGTTAATTCTGCATTAAAATGTACCTTTCTCACTAACACCATGTTGTAATAGTTATTTTAGCATAAAATGTGGAGTTACTTGCAGATGCAGACTGTTGACATGTTCTGTGTTTTACACAGAGAGTGCAAATTAAATAATGTTTCATCAGTCTAAATTTAAAGATTATTTTCACTGAGCTAAACTACCTTTGAATGTGAAAGACAAGTCAGCCAAACTAAGAGAAACAAGAGCAACCATCTACCATGAACAGCACTAACTATACCTGTCAAATAACTAAAATATCTGTCAAACTGTCAAATATCTAAAAATTTTCCTCAGCCTCCCCTCACACCAAGGAATCACTTAGGGTAAGAACCACTGTGTGTGCCTCTATCACACACGCTCTTTTGCCTACTTCTTCTTTAGTCTTTCAACTTGTCCCTCTTTCTATCCAGTCTCTGCTTCTCTTCCCTCTTTCCAAGCCCAGCTGCAATGGGGGCTTTCCTGCAGCTCAGCCCTTGTGCCAGCCAGTCATCCAGCTAGCTGTGTGCATTCATCCCTGGAAAACCAGAGTAAGTGCAGGATCACTCATGGGTCACCACAAGCAAAGCTCATTCTCATTATACTTTTGAAGTACACACAAATAATTTTCAGTATAAAATTCAGCATTTCCTTCCATCCTCAGAAATTAATTCTTTCTAAACTTTTAAATTAGTTTCTCAGATGAATTTGTCAGCTGAGAGTGATTTCTTTTTTTCTGCTTTATTTTTCAGTACGTGGATTGTTGGGGAGAGAATTATCTTCAAATACCTGCAGTTTTTAGTCTCCAACAATTAGCTCAGTGGTGACTAGTTCAGTCATTTTACAGTTTCTTCTCTGATTATATTAAGCAAAGGCAGATATGCTAAGAACACCCACATGCACAAATGTTAAGGAATGTTAGCAATTTGAAAAGAAATCAGTTTTCTTTTTTACTAGTTAGATGTTTTTACCAGGGATAATTCAGCTCCTAAGTGCCTGATCCCATTTTTTAAAATGTCTTCTTTTCATTTTCAAGATGCTTCATTTTCCCCTGTTGCTGTGAAAGCTTGACTGCATATATAAACTCTTATTAGTTCTTTAAAAGCTAAAAAGGTAGCAAAAAAAAAAAAAGCAAATATTTCCTCCTACCTTTCATCCATGCTTTTCTTCAAAATTACGTGCTTATATTTGGTGTATCTGAGTATTTTTGAAAAAGACTATTTATACAGCAATATGACAAATTTTTTCACAACCTTTAAAACACTGCTATCATAAATACCTGTAAAAACAGTCACATATTAGTCCTGAAAACATGCCTCAGTACAAACTGCCTAAATTACGCTTTTGGGAAAGTATAGATGAAGTTCTGGCTTTCCAGCTCCAGCTGCAGTGAGGCAAAGGACATAATCCAAAGAATCCTAACTAGGATTTTTTTCCTAATACTTCTTCAAGAGGCTGACACAATAGCAGTTCTACCCATAACTAAGATATTTTTATTACAATCTAACAAAATCAAGACTCTAACAGTGATTAATTTTTTTTTTTTTTAATAACCTCAGTGCTTCAAGACTTCTGATCCTAATGGGGCAATCATGCATCACTGTTGTGTTCCAACAGAACTATTAGTCTCTGTGCTGTGTTAGTGTAATCTCAGTCTAATGGTTTACACTATCATAATAGCACTAAATATTTTACTAAACAGAGTACAGTATCTAAAAAGCAATTTAAATTGTTCCAGGCTTTAAGATCATACATTCAAAGATGAAAAAGTCTGTTCCTTTTTCTCTGAATTGAGAGTAACAAAGCTATAAAAATTAGTTTCTTGTCGTCTTAATAAATTGGGTAAAATGTAATATTAGAAGCAGGGATTTAAAATTATAGCATAAAAGGACCTAGTAAAATTTGAACAACGTTTTCTGATGTTCTGATGCTCGGATTTAGCAGGCTGGTTTGATTCAAATTGTGAGCTATCAAAGGATACAGGATGACTCTAATCAGAATCTAATTTAATTTTTTAATCATTCCCATATTTCTGATTACTTTAATAAAGGTTTCAATAAAAAACCCACACCACACAAGTGTAGCGTATCATATATAATTATCTGAGCAGCTCTGCATTGGTAACAACCAACAGCAAAGGTGCTGAGGTAGCAGCAAGCTGCAGCAGCACATCCTTCCCAGGAAGGCACTGCCCAGCTTGGCTGGGATTTGGGAGGGTCACAGGCAATGAGGTTACATGCCAGAGCTGAGGACCTTTACACGCCCAAAACATTCTTACTCACAAAAATAACTTGATGGACTAAGTCAGAGTACTTACATAAGAAAGGACCATTAATCCAGGTAAAAATTTGTTAAGACTTGGCTTTAGCATACAACAACAGCCGTAACAGCACCCTGTAACACATGCTGCCTTACTCCCTTGGACCAAAAGCCAAAAACTTCTGTAACTCAGAAAGTGGCCCTAAAGTTAACTCTAGAGGTGCTCAAAGATGTGCCTACAGAACTCCTGAAATTCTTTTTTTAAACCCACTTTCTCTAAAGTAACCTTACACTTCACTGTATTCACTATTTTGACACAACAATCCTATTTTGCTAATTTCTAGCTCAAGCGTTAATTTACAGTTTTTTTCAAAAATGGTTTTGTTATATCTTTTTTTTTCTCCTAAAAATCAGCACACTTTGTTCCAAAAAGTTCTTCTGAGTTTGGATGTGAACACCAGGGGTCTTTCCAAAATTTTGTTTACTACTAACATTTTCTACAACATTGATCTGATTTTAAAAAAAAAAAAAAAAAAAAAAATTAAAAAAAAAAAAAAAAAAAAAAAAAAAAAAAAAAAAAAAAGTGGGAAGGAAAAAAATAACGTTTGTGCCCTTTACAGAATATTTTGTATAATTTCTTGATTTAGGGAATGCCAAGATCTAAGGTCACTGCTAATCTGGAGAATGAATTTATTCTTTTCAAATTAAACAGAATAAGCTCGTCTTAAATCTCACAAGCACAAACTAAAAAATTCAGATATAAAATATCTAAAATAATTAAACAGTATGCTACTAAATAACCTTTATGCATGCTTAAAAATGCCAATAACAAGATCAGTTTCAGCAAGTGAGAAGCTGTAAAGATGGCTCTAACATTTAATGGATTCATAATCAAGCCCTTCTCAGGCATACAAGCATCTCTCCAGAAAAAAAAAAATACTCCCACAGGGTTCAATATTCTACCACATTAATAAAAAAAAAAAAAAAAACCACAAGAGTTTGCTAAGGGAATACATTACTTAAACCAAATAAAATATCAGTTTTGCAAAGAACATTGAAAATGTACTTTGGGCTTTTGTTCCCATTTGGATTAGGAAATATTTTTTAAAAAACACAGATAAAAACAATAGTGTAGAAAATGTGTTTTCTAGAGATGTCTGAAAGGATTTATTGATGTAATAATACAGATGTAACCTATTACTCTTAGATAATTACCCTACATAATGCACTAATTTCATGGAGAAGTTTAATTTTAATTTACAGTTTAATTGTCCTGCGTAAGGTAAGCTTGTCACCTCTGTCACTTTGTGGCTCATAACTGTAATCCTCATTTAATTATTTACTTCAAGGGAGCATTTTAATTATGGATGTTACTATGTGTCTAAAGTAACTTATACTTGAGGGTAGTGAGAATTTATACAGTAGAGTGTTCACCTAAATTTCCACAAGCTGTAACTCTGTACAGGTGTCTCAGCTGCAGAGATGACTTTTAAGACTGCAGAGCAGTATTATTTACACTGTCTGGAGGGGGACCACATCCAGAAACCGAGCAGGGCCACCAGTGTACACCTGGCTTGGATTAACATTTACAATAATTGCAAGTCTCCCAGCTGAAATATAAATGAGAAGACACGTTCTTACCTCTACATTTAACTCTGCAATTAATCCTTGCACACAGGAGCAGATATACAACATTTGGTCCAAGGCAAGGCCCTGTGGTGGTCAGTAATGGAAGTCCAAGGATAAGTAGGGAGGCACAGAGCACAAGGCTTCCTCTGGCTTATTTCTCCAAATTTGAGCAATCTGTGATTTATGGATTTCCTAAGATGAGGGCGGCATGTCAGCTGTCATTTTTAATAGCCATCAGTAGACCAATCTTCCATGAACTAATCTAATATCTTTACAATCTGTTTGTATTTTTAGCTTCCCAAGTATTACATGGCAGCGAGCTCCACCATTTAATGCATTAAAAAAAAAAAAAAAAACAAAACTACAACCACAAAAATATATTGCTTTGTGTTTGCTTTAAATCTGCCAAATTTGTGTTTGTGTCTGCTATCACTGGGTCATCTTTCCACTATTTTTAACTTCCAAAGCAGACATTTCATCATGACGTGTGTGGCAACTGTGCAACTTTCTCGCACTGGGCCAAGCAATATTTTTTATTGTCTGGAATCCTGACCAGCAACTTTAAAAAGCAGAAGATATTTTCATTTTTAACATACTGGGCACAATAGAAATGATTTCTACACACATGCCCAACCAGAAGGCATGGCAATGGAAGCCTTGTTCCCAGGCTAGCTCTCTCCTGGGGCAGATGTGGCCAAGGTACTCCCTGGCCTCCTGTTCAAAATACATAGAAATATGTGCCAGAAAGAGTGAAAAACAGGATTCCAGGTCCTGCAGAAATCCTTTTTTCACCATTAAAACATGTCCAGTATTTGCTATTCCCCTGACTTACTGTTCAATACTCCTGGGTCAGAAAGAGGGGCAGCTCTGCAGGCAGCCAGGGATGTTTCAAATTGGAATCCTTCCTCAAGACCTCTTGGAGAAGCTGTTTCTGCAAACTCCCTCCTGCACAGGAGAGGACACCCCAGCGCTGCCTCCCCACCAGCAGACGAGTGTTGGTGGGATTTCTGAAGGACACAGCTCTCCAGCATCTTTGGCAACACAGAAGGGGGGACATCAGGCACTCTCGTGGCCTCTCACACTCATCACTTCATTGTTAATGACTTCCAGATCTTCATAAGATGCTTATCTTTTTAATAAGCATATGCAGTTACAGAAGTTGGTTTTGTTTGTTTGTTTTGATATTAGGATAACATCCAAAGAGTTGCAGACATATTCTTTACTACCTATCTTTCTGCAGTGATGGATGTTTCACAGAAGCCATGTCATCACATACAATTTTTATCACCTAGATTGTTGCATTTTATTAAACCACCTAGCAAAAACTTCCTTTTTCTCTTCCACTTTCCTAAATAAGTGGCCATGCTACCTACAGTTTGTCTGCTGCCTCTCACAGTATCCTGAGTTTGGCCACAGCCCCTAACAACTGAGTGCGCTCAGCACCTTCCAGCACTGAGCATATCACGTTTCCCATCTGAAATTGCTTACCTCATCAGTCACTAAGGGACCAGTTTGGAAGTCATTAAAAATAACGAGAACACTGGCACTTCTCCCAGCAATAATGGCACTACATTCAGTATTACTTTTCTACTTTAAGACATTTGTATATATCCACAAATCATTTCACTCTTATCTTTGTACTAGCTTTAATGAAACTAATGGCTGCTGAAACTGTGCACTTTTTATTCTACTTTTTATTTAAATAAGCTTCTGCCCACTCCATCATAAAATGACACAGACACTTACACAGCATATTGCATCACAAAGGCCCCAAAGTGTTTACCAGGATCACCATATCCATCACAAAAACGCAAGCACTCCTCAGTCAATAAACACTTCAGCTGACAAAGTCATAAGAGACTTTTCAGAAGGAAAACTGAAGAGCAGCAGATCCAGTTTGTCCAAAACAAATTTAGAATCCATACAGTGGATAGAGTCTCACAGGGTCCCACATTTTCATCTCCATCTGTATTTGCTGCAGCATTTTTCCTCCTAGCACCATGCAAAAAGACTAACTCTGTATCAACTCACCGAGTAACAACATGACTCCTGCAGGGCCTGTATTTTACAAGCTTTGACATAACAACAAGCCCTCAGCACTATGCTTCAAGCCACCACAAAATTAAGCTTTAAAGAGTTTCATTAATCCCTTTAAAAGACAAAATACTGATTTTTGGGACATACGTATTAAAACTTTAAAACCCTTAACCCTTAATTTTCAAGGTCTAGCTTAGGACTAATGTAAAATTTTTCATTGCTATACTTTTCCTGCCACAAATATATATGACTTATGTACTTTGAAATAAGAAACAATAATATAGATCTGGAAGAGGGAGGGAAAAAAAAAAAAAAACACCAAAAAACACTCTCACAATTCTTTAGATGTATGTGTTTAGTTACTCCAGGTATACATTTGAACTGTACATTAAAAACAGACCTGCTCATGTGGACAGACTCAAAGGTCATAGGTTCAGAACTTCTGCGCAGCAAGTGTGATATTTCTGGCTCCTAGAAATTAATCACAGTATACAATGTGACACGTATTTTGACATCTTCTGCTCACAGCTAAGATATCTCTAAGATGCAAAAGACCTGCACTCCAGGAACCATGGAAGTCCACCCACACTGTGAAAAATCCAGAACCCCTGGACTGCTGCTGAAAGCTGTATGCTCTTGCCAAATTCTGTAGGACTTAGTATGACTAAACTGACTGATATACCTAGGTGGGAGCATAAACCTAAAAGACAGATACAAGTCAAACAGTAATTGAACTAATAATAAAACTACAAGTATCAGGTTTAATAGAAAAGTTCTCTGAATGCTTCATAAGGTGAATTTTAAAGGTCTTTTGATGTTTTTATCTGCGTATGAGAAAATCTGAAGAGGACTATTACAGTTACATAAAAATGAAGATCATTCAAAAGCCTATGTTGTTAGGGAAATAAGCCACTCACTTATTAAAAAAATATATATGTTTAAGGCTATTAAATGTTTAATACCTTTGCAAAGTATTTTATTTGCATTTATTTTTAAGTGGTGGATAAGCTTTCCGTTAGTTGGTGTAGCACCTTTTACCTCAAAATATTTTAGGCCATGTTACAAATGGTTTACAAAGCCACAAACAAAGAATTCACACAGCCAGCCCTAGCAGTAAACTGAATATAATGAATTTGTTTTCTCTCACCTATTAAATCAAGGAATTAAACGACAGCAAACTAGCTTTATTATTAACCTCTAAAATAACTACCAAATAAACACCCTCCATCTACTAGTGCAAGATACACAATTTAAGCAATAGGTGCAAATGTTAAGAAATCATGAGTGACCTCACCATTTTAAGACATGAGAATGACCTTACTTGGTTAAAATAAGAAGTGAAGAACAACATAAAAGTTGATTTAAGGATAATATAGAACAGCAAGGACAAAAAGTTGTAGCAATTTCAGTTTATTAAAACAGAATTATGGTTTTGGAATGTTTGGGGCAATTTTATATTCTATTTTCTCTTGCAGTAAATGATGAAATGAGGATAATAGCTTTAAGATAGCTAAACCTTGCCTGTGGCTTGTTATCCAATTAATTGATATGAGTAAATTACCTAAATCAAGCTAAATGACAGCTAGTTGCTCCACAAAAGGCAGAAGTATTTCAGAATAAGAGGCTTCCAGATAATTAAATCAGTGCAGGTGTCCTTCCTTTTGAACCTTAGAAACACATTAAAAGACATTTGTTTTCACCTTCCAGAGAAAAGAAAAACATGACAAATAATTCATATTCAGAAACTCATTGAGAAGATTACAGGTGTTGCAATATCAGTGGAGAGTTCCATTGCAAGAGCAAGCCATCATTTTTTTGTATAGACCCACTTCCATGAAGGGGATGAAGTGAGATTTCTCAAACCTATTATCTCCCATGCCCCTGTCCTATCATCCCCAAGGAAAGAGGAGACAGCTCCATGCCTGTCTTCTCCCATGCCTTCTTACCACCACACCTGCTGCACCAGTTTGAATGCATCCTGATCACCAATGTGCTGCTTACAGCGAGACACGAATGACCCACAGGAGAGCTCAAGGGAGGTCATAAAGTTATGTGTGATAACTCCTTTTAAGATCAGGTGAGAATCCTGCCTTGACTTTTTGCAAATATTGGATAGCAGAGGGGACTGTTAAAATTAGCAGTAAAACAAAGCAGGGAGAGTGAATCTGGATTCCTTACAGGAAAAAAAAATAAACAAACTCTCTGCTTTTGATGTAAGCGATGTTGACTAAACCACAAGTTTAAAGTCTGCTTTTAGGAACAACAATCATGTAAAAGCTCTAACTATACTGTTAAGCCTGAACTCTCCAGCAATGGGGAATGGTGCACTCTCAGGCTGCACAGAAGTTTACACTACATAAAGAGAAAAAAAAAAAAAAGGCAGCACAGATTTTCTTACCATGAGGTACTTCTCACACTTTTTTATTTTACTGGTGGTTTGTTTTCAATCTTCCTCCTTCCTGCCACCTCAGACAGCAGCAACACAGGCAGACAATGCAAACAGATAGAATTTTGCTATTCATCTCACTCCTCTTTTTTTTTTTTTTTTTGTTTCCTTTTGTTTGTTTGGATTTTTTGTTGATTTACAGGCATCAAAATAAGAATTCTGCCTGAGACACTGCTTGTGTCAAACAGTCCGTGTCACTGAGTACTAGGCATTCACTAATAGCTTTCATCAAAGCCAATCCTGAATTGTGGCAGCCGAAACAGTACAGCTAATACTGTGTTGACACAAGGACAAGGTGCATGGGGAAGGCTGAGGTGTCCCCAAAATGCATGGATGAGAAGGCTATCCTGGGAACACAGAAAAAGAAAAAAATGAGCTCAAAAATATATGAGATATTATGATGATCAAATTCATATTCACACTTACATTAACAAAGACAAAAATTATTAAACTCAAAACAGTTCCCTCTTCTATCCTGTCAAATCCTTTCAAATACTTCATGTACACAAATTAAATTTCTAATGGCCAAACACTTCTAAAAATATAGATATTCAAACACAGCAGTGATGTTATAATTCTTTCCATTTCCCAAAGCCACTCAATGCATGTCCAAAGAAGAGCAATGAAGCTGGTGAAGGGTTTAGAGCACAAGTCTTATGAGGAGTGGGTGAGGGAACTGGGCTTGTTTAGGCTGGAGAAAAGGAGGCTCAGGAGGGACCTTCTCATTCTCTGCAACTACCTAAAATGAGATTGTAACAAGACGGGGGTTGGTCTGGTCTCCCAAGTAACAAGTGATAGAACAAGAGGAAATGGCCTCAAGTTACACCAAGGGAGGTTTAGACTGGACATTAGGAAATAACTCTTCACCAAAAGGGTTGTTAAGCATTGGAATAAGCTGCCCAGGGAACTGGATGAGTCACTGTCACCCTCCCAAAATATTGCACACCAGTAGAAAAGCCAAGCCTTGGATTTTCACATCCAAATGTTACCTAAGAATGCTCAACCCTGAAGACATTTTCAGACAATCAGTTCAGAGGCTTTGCACAATTTAATCAAAAGTTTTAAACTCTGATTGTGCAATTAAACACAGTATACTCTTGCAGTTGCCATTTATCACACTGCTACAGTGTCAAGTAATCTGGCTGACAAAAGTGTTTGGTACCTAGGAGTGGAGAAATGAGAAGGATAATGTTCTGTAGGAAAGCAGGTCTATCTAACATTTTACAATGCTAAAAATACCCTTGGGACTTGTTCTGATATCTTGTAATTATGCACACATATCCTGATTTATGGTGCATGTCTCCCAGCTCAAAGAAGTATGCACTCTGCTTCATATCTTGCCCTATTTATGTGTAAAATACTTGAGTCCATAATGTCATAAAAGAGAGGACAGGCTCATTGCACATGTTACTATCGATTTCATGTAAGCATGGGGCATAATCTAATGATCCTTTTCAGCTAAGGATAAATATGCACAATTTAGCCTTAAACAGAGTCAGTGTCAGATCATTTCAACTGCTGTCTTTGAGAAATGTGCCTGTGATGCTAAAGGTCTCTGCCATCCAGCCTCCTTCTAAAGGCTGCAAGGAATATGGCAGAGGAGAGAAGGAAAACCAGGCTGGAAAGGGGACAAGAACTGTTAGCACCCATGTATCAGGAAAGATAACTTCAGGCCAAAATTATTAATTCATGTCCCACCTCATCCCATTCCCTCCATCTTCACATTACCCTGCCCTCTCTGGGCAGCTACAGTAATGAGCAAAGAGAAGAGAATCCACCTTGTCCAAGAAAGCACCAGACAAGGGCAAGGGGGTTGATAGCAAAATAGAGATGTATTTTAACTGTGAAGACTACTGAATGCATCCTAACAGTTATATACAGCTTCTTTTCAGTTACACACCACTTCAAAAGATTAGACCAAGAGACTCGACCTCCTTTCCTCACGTCTGCTCTGCAGCCATTGCACGACTGTGGGCAAGTGACTGAAATCCTCTCTGTCTGCAGACAGGAAGCAAAAGAGTGACCAAACATCCATTTGTTAGTGGCTTGTCTGGTTTTGTAGGGTTTTTAGTTTGGTTGGGTTTTAAAGTTTTCCACCAGTTTCCAAACAAAACTCTTTCTCTCTACCTACTACATGCTAATCGCTAAAAGAGTAAATGTGCTAAGTGCAACAGGGAGGTCCTACCTGCTACCGAGAGCTGGAATTCACATGTGCTAACAAGGGATGCAAAGACTATTCCTGGGATCTTCAAAGAATTTCAGCTGTGACAATGTCAAATACTGCTGTCTTTAAACACTTGGCTACTTTTTTTTCCATATAACCTGAATGTGCTTTACAGTTGTACATAAATTTACTCACACGCTTAGCATAAGAGTTAAGGCACTGTTTTCAAAATATTTTTGAACAGGAACATGTTAAGATGATGTCCAGTTTATCAACAATATAAATCCACGTTATGACTGACTACCATACTACTTTTCTAAAAGCCACTTAGCTTGTAAGCTAAATCCAAGCCTTATTTTCATTCTACAACACAGCTTCAAGTTTCTGTTCTACAGCTCTAACATCTCTGTACTCATTTCCTTATTGTTTGGACACAATTAAAAAAGTACTAATAACAAACTTGCAATACTATCAATCACTACAATAATTACCAATTCACAGAAAACACCACAATCAGAACCTGAAAGGTACATAATAACATTCATTCCATTTATTTATTTTCATATTTGCCTACAGCCATTATGCACCTTTTATGCATTTGTAGTTTTTCTAGTGATGATTCCACTAAATGTTCCTGCATTATGATAGAGCTATTTGTTTCTATTCAGATGCAAGTAAGTTTTCTTCATTCTGTATATGAAATGTGGTTGCAATTAGTATTTTTCCCACATAAAAAAGCAGCCACAAAATTTACGGAAAACCATCAACCTAGGGAAGGGCTTACAGAGCTCTTGTGCTTTTCCAGCAAAGTTCACAAAGATATACAGGCCATTTTATGAATAACCTAACCAAATAAAAACAAGTGACACTTGTATTTAATAACCTTTTTTTGAAAACAACCTAGGTTACATACTTCTCACTATTCATACTCTAAACCTTTTTGGAAAAAAAAAAAAATTAAATTAGTAGGTTTGCTTGCCCTGACCTCTTCTTATTAACAGTTCCAGCATCCATGTTTGTTACTTATTCTGGTTTTTTCTTTTAAGGCCACCTGCATTACTGCTGAAGTAAGATAATTTTTCTTGGCATCCCATTAACTTTTTTAATGTTCTCTATTTCAGAAAGCATATCTATTTAAACAGGTAAGGTCTCTGTTACACTGTCATGCACCAGATGTAGCCTAGCAATAATTTTATTCATCCAAAGTCAATTAGGAACTGTGACAGTGAGGGACAAAACTAGACTTAGGACATAATGCAAGACTTTAATGACAATCAATGCCTTCCTTCCTCTATAAGTGAGCTCTCTGATTACTATTTTGATGAATGGGAAGCTGAACACTGGACAGGATGAAGGACTAGACTCTGCCTCTGCTGCCAGTGTGATGCTGAACTGAATGCAGAAAAGCAGGAATGGATATTTTTGGTGTTAATTAGCTCATTGTGACTAGACCATGGAAATAAAGTTCTCATATGCGTGCTGTTGACACAAGTTTATACCCCAGCCACAGAATATGTTATTTTAAATAAATTAATTTCTAGAAGACAGAAGGAGAGAGATCATTCAGAAAAGCAGAGGCGAGGATTTCATTCTTTCATTTTGGTGCAATTGTCTTATATTTCATTCTTTCATTTTGGTGCAATTGTCTTATAAGGATCTCATCAGAAGAGGAAAAATGGATAAAAAATAAATCTTGAAATACATCTATAAAAGCAAGGAGGTATCACAGAAATGATTGTTCATGTAGATGATTTAGAAACTGCCTTTTGTGTACCTAAAAACCCACCTACAGAAAAAGAAAAGCAGAAGTAATCTTAAGCAATCTGAAGTTATAGTATGCATATTAACAACTTAAAAGTAAGTGATGAAAGCTTCTACAGCAAATCAAAACATAAAATAAGCTATCACTATGTTGAATATTATTTCTACAATGATATTTTATAGGCAAAGTCAAAATAGCAAGAACCCTCATTCATAAAATAGAGAGTATAATGGCATTACTGCTTTCTAGCCATCTGGGTCCACAGAGGTATTTAATGTCTCAAAGAACTAGGGCCTAAATACCAGGACAAAAGAGGGAAGGATGGATGAAAGAGTCATTTAGTCTCAACAGCCCAAAACTGTCAGGAGCCTACCATTTTTAACTTGCAAGATATAGCACATATTTAGCTTCCAAAAAGTCTGGATTTTGTAATAAGCACCAGACTCAGACATAACGTGCAGAGGATATAATTTCTTTGTAACACATTCAATAACATGGTACTTGATCAAATAAGAAGAGCCATTTAGACTTTACACATTGAGCAATGGCTGATCCATAAAATACCAGCGTATAGAAAAAGCAAAAGAACATATTACAAAAGGATACCCAGTCCTTCAGATAAGACTTAAAGGCAATATATAATATATCCTGGATTAATAACATATTAATAGCCATAGCAAACTCACACTATACTTATTTCAATAGCCTGAGCCAAATAGGGAATGCATCTGTCTTTACCTTTTCAGCAATTCTACTTTTTAACAGTTATATTGAATCAGGTCAAGCAGAACCCAAGATACTTTATTTCAAGGCTATTTCAAAGTTTAGAACAGCAATTTGAATAGAAAGCGAGAGTGGTACTGTTCTCTGTATTTTAATAGTTTAAATAAATGAAACTTACTGAAACTGGTTTCCAGAAACAAACTTGAATCACACACAGATGTGCGGTTTCAATAAAGAATCAGCTCAGCAGTGCAGAAACGAATTACATTAAAAAGCAAAAATATGCCAAATCAGTCAAAGATTTAGAACTCCATCCCACCTCAGGTGATTCTCCAGTAGCACGTGTTTCTACCCAGAGTGCACTTACTGCACACAGAAAGTAGGAAATAAAAAGAAATGCTAATCCACCTAACAACGCAGCTTCACAGAAGCAGCAAAGTGACACAAGGGCTTCAGTCAGGTCCTTAAAAGCAGGTGATGGGCCAAAAGCAGATACAGAAGGATACAAAAGGACTAACTTGGACAGGGAAGGGCTCCCACCTCCTGCTCTACCCTGCTGTCAGTGCTCCATGAAGCAGCTT
>NW_008585921.1:6765-7748 GCF_000691845.1 Merops nubicus | reverse complement strand
GAATGCACATAGGCAAATCATCTCTGAGAAATTTGAGAAATTCAGGCACTAGGAGTACATAGTGGTACTTCAAAGCATGATGTTTCTGAGATCATTCTCTCATTATGTTTCTTTTTACAGACACAAACCCATGAAGGAAAGACCTTGCTTGACTGAAGCAGTTCCTTTGCTGATAGATACTATTAGCATAGAGCTGGCAAAATTACAGTGAATTAAAATAGAAAGCTTAGCAGTTATCTTCATTTCAATAGACAACCACACACATACTCTGCTCTCAGTGAAAGAAGAAATAAACAGAAAATAAAATTGTACATTACAGCAACTTCTTTAGCTTCATTAACAACAATGTTCATCCAGTTATTACCTAGTGCTCCCAGTCCAACATACTAGTTCATCATTACACAGGAGTAATGGAAAGAGCTGGCTAAACCAAGTACCCTTCTGCCATGTTCAAACACAAGCTCACATGCCAGGCGGAGGACCTGCAGTGTCCCTGGGCAGCGCCCACCACCCAGCACCATAGCCACACTGGCAGGAGCTGCTTCCAAAAAAAAAAAAAAAAAAAAAAAAAAAAAAAAAAAAATCACTGGAGAGCACATGTCCATAGTCAACCCTGGCCACAGATCCATAACAGATTTAGGTATTAGGTACCCATATTTTATACTTCAAAGCACAACTGTAATCCTCAAAACTCGCATCATCTAACCCTGGAGATGCTAAGATTTTCATCATAAAAGCTAAGTAGGCCACAACAATTTCACATCCAGCAGGCATGCCCAGAAACGCCTCAACCCCAGCAGGTCTGAGAAACTGAGATCTCTGAGGCCTGTGCTCCATTAGAAACAGCAAACCCCAACAAGCTGCACAAGGACATCAGTCCCAAAGGGAAATAGTATTTTTACCTAGACAGGTTCCACACATAAATGCAGCAGTAAAGTCTTTCCTCAAAATCTATTAACATCATCACCATGACAGAGTTGGTG